>NC_085990.1:0-107500 GCF_030014385.1 Trichomycterus rosablanca
ACGCGAGACAGATCTAACCCTAACCCTAACCCTAACCCTAACCCTAACCCTAACCCTAACCCTAACCCTAACCCTAACCCTAACCCTAACCCTAACCCTAACCCTAACCCTAACCCTAACCCTAACCCTAACCCTAACCCTAACCCTAACCCTAACCCTAACCCTAACCCTAACCCTAACCCTAACCCTAACCCTAACCCTAACCCTAACCCTAACCCTAACCCTAACCCTAACCCTAACCCTAACCCTAACCCTAACCCTAACCCTAACCCTAACCCTAACCCTAACCCTAACCCTAACCCTAACCCTAACCCTAACCCTAACCCTAACCCTAACCCTAACCCTAACCCTAACCCTAACCCTAACCCTAACCCTAACCCTAACCCTAACCCTAACCCTAACCCTAACCCTAACCCTAACCCTAACCCTAACCCTAACCCTAACCCTAACCCTAACCCTAACCCTAACCCTAACCCTAACCCTAACCCTAACCCTAACCCTAACCCTAACCCTAACCCTAACCCTAACCCTAACCCTAACCCTAACCCTAACCCTAACCCTAACCCTAACCCTAACCCTAACCCTAACCCTAACCCTAACCCTAACCCTAACCCTAACCCTAACCCTAACCCTAACCCTAACCCTAACCCTAACCCTAACCCTAACCCTAACCCTAACCCTAACCCTAACCCTAACCCTAACCCTAACCCTAACCCTAACCCTAACCCTAACCCTAACCCTAACCCTAACCCTAACCCTAACCCTAACCCTAACCCTAACCCTAACCCTAACCCTAACCCTAACCCTAACCCTAACCCTAACCCTAACCCTAACCCTAACCCTAACCCTAACCCTAACCCTAACCCTAACCCTAACCCTAACCCTAACCCTAACCCTAACCCTAACTAACCGCTAACCCTAACCCTAACCCTAACCCTAACCCTACCCCTAACCCTACAACCCTAAACCTAACCCTAACCCTAACCCTAACCCTAACCCTAACCCTAACCCTAACCCTAACCCTAACCCTAACCCTAACCCTAACCCTAACCCTAACCCTAACCCTAACCCTAACCCTAACCCTAACCCTAACCCTAACCCTAACCCTAACCCTAACCCTAACCCTAACCCTAACCCTAACCCTAACCCTAACCCTAACCCTAACCCTAACCCTAACCCTAACCCTAACCCTAACCCTAACCCTAACCCTAACCCTAACCCTAACCCTACCCAAACCCTAACCCTAACCCTAACCCTAACCCTAACCCTAACCCTAACCCTAACCCTAACCCTAACCCTAACCCTAACCCTAACCCTAACCCTAACCCTAACCCTAACCCTAACCCTAACCCTAACCCTAACCCTAACCCTAACCCTAACCCTAACCCTAACCCTAACCCTAACCCTAACCCTAACCCTAACCCTAACCCTAACCCTAACCCTAACCCTAACCCTAACCCTAACCCTAACCCTAACCCTAACCCTAACCCTAACCCTAACCCTAACCCTAACCCTAACCCTAACCCTAACCCTAACCCTAACCCTAACCCTAACCCTAACCCTAACCCTAACCCTAACCCTAACCCTAACCCTAACCCTAACCCTAACCCTAACCCTAACCCTAACCCTAACCCTAACCCTAACCCTAACCCTAACCCTAACCCTAACCCTAACCCTAACCCTAACCCTAACCCTAACCCTAACCCTAACCCTAACCCTAACCCTAACCCTAACCCTAACCCTAACCCTAACCCTAACCCTAACCCTAACCCTAACCCTAACCCTAACCCTAACCCTAACCCTAACCCTAACCCTAACCCTAACCCTAACCCTAACCCTAACCCTAACCCTAACCCTAACCCTAACCCTAACCCTAACCCTAACCCTAACCCTAACCCTAACCCTAACCCTAACCCTAACCCTAACCCTAACCCTAACCCTAACCCTAACCCTAACCCTAACCCTAACCCTAACCCTAACCCTAACCCTAACCCTAACCCTAACCCTAACCCTAACCCTAACCCTAACCCTAACCCTAACCCTAACCCTAACCCTAACCCTAACCCTAACCCTAACCCTAACCCTAACCCTAACCCTAACCCTAACCCTAACCCTAACCCTAACCCTAACCCTAACCCTAACCCTAACCCTAACCCTAACCCTAACCCTAACCCTAACCCTAACCCTAACCCTAACCCTAACCCTAACCCTAACCCTAACCCTAACCCTAACCCTAACCCTAACCCTAACCCTAACCCTAACCCTAACCCTAACCCTAACCCTAACCCTAACCCTAACCCTAACCCTAACCCTAACCCTAACCCTAACCCTAACCCTAACCCTAACCCTAACCCTAACCCTAACCCTAACCCTAACCCTAACCCTAACCCTAACCCTAACCCTAACCCTAACCCTAACCCTAACCCTAACCCTAACCCTAACCCTAACCCTAACCCTAACCCTAACCCTAACCCTAACCCTAACCCTAACCCTAACCCTAACCCTAACCCTAACCCTAACCCTAACCCTAACCCTAACCCTAACCCTAACCCTAACCCTAACCCTAACCCTAACCCTAACCCTAACCCTAACCCTAACCCTAACCCTAACCCTAACCCTAACCCTAACCCTAACCCTAACCCTAACCCTAACCCTAACCCTAACCCTAACCCTAACCCTAACCCTAACCCTAACCCTAACCCTAACCCTAACCCTAACCCTAACCCTAACCCTAACCCTAACCCTAACCCTAACCCTAACCCTAACCCTAACCCTAACCCTAACCCTAACCCTAACCCTAACCCTAACCCTAACCCTAACCCTAACCCTAACCCTAACCCTAACCCTAACCCTAACCCTAACCCTAACCCTAACCCTAACCCTAACCCTAACCCTAACCCTAACCCTAACCCTAACCCTAACCCTAACCCTAACCCTAACCCTAACCCTAACCCTAACCCTAACCCTAACCCTAACCCTAACCCTAACCCTAACCCTAACCCTAACCCTAACCCTAACCCTAACCCTAACCCTAACCCTAACCCTAACCCTAACCCTAACCCTAACCCTAACCCTAACCCTAACCCTAACCCTAACCCTAACCCTAACCCTAACCCTAACCCTAACCCTAACCCTAACCCTAACCCTAACCCTAACCCTAACCCTAACCCTAACCCTAACCCTAACCCTAACCCTAACCCTAACCCTAACCCTAACCCTAACCCTAACCCTAACCCTAACCCTAACCCTAACCCTAACCCTAACCCTAACCCTAACCCTAACCCTAACCCTAACCCTAACCCTAACCCTAACCCTAACCCTAACCCTAACCCTAACCCTAACCCTAACCCTAACCCTAACCCTAACCCTAACCCTAACCCTAACCCTAACCCTAACCCTAACCCTAACCCTAACCCTAACCCTAACCCTAACCCTAACCCTAACCCTAACCCTAACCCTAACCCTAACCCTAACCCTAACCCTAACCCTAACCCTAACCCTAACCCTAACCCTAACCCTAACCCTAACCCTAACCCTAACCCTAACCCTAACCCTAACCCTAACCCTAACCCTAACCCTAACCCTAACCCTAACCCTAACCCTAACCCTAACCCTAACCCTAACCCTAACCCTAACCCTAACCCTAACCCTAACCCTAACCCTAACCCTAACCCTAACCCTAACCCTAACCCTAACCCTAACCCTAACCCTAACCCTAACCCTAACCCTAACCCTAACCCTAACCCTAACCCTAACCCTAACCCTAACCCTAACCCTAACCCTAACCCTAACCCTAACCCTAACCCTAACCCTAACCCTAACCCTAACCCTAACCCTAACCCTAACCCTAACCCTAACCCTAACCCTAACCCTAACCCTAACCCTAACCCTAACCCTAACCCTAACCCTAACCCTAACCCTAACCCTAACCCTAACCCTAACCCTAACCCTAACCCTAACCCTAACCCTAACCCTAACCCTAACCCTAACCCTAACCCTAACCCTAACCCTAACCCTAACCCTAACCCTAACCCTAACCCTAACCCTAACCCTAACCCTAACCCTAACCCTAACCCTAACCCTAACCCTAACCCTAACCCTAACCCTAACCCTAACCCTAACCCTAACCCTAACCCTAACCCTAACCCTAACCCTAACCCTAACCCTAACCCTAACCCTAACCCTAACCCTAACCCTAACCCTAACCCTAACCCTAACCCTAACCCTAACCCTAACCCTAACCCTAACCCTAACCCTAACCCTAACCCTAACCCTAACCCTAACCCTAACCCTAACCCTAACCCTAACCCTAACCCTAACCCTAACCCTAACCCTAACCCTAACCCTAACCCTAACCCTAACCCTAACCCTAACCCTAACCCTAACCCTAACCCTAACCCTAACCCTAACCCTAACCCTAACCCTAACCCTAACCCTAACCCTAACCCTAACCCTAACCCTAACCCTAACCCTAACCCTAACCCTAACCCTAACCCTAACCCTAACCCTAACCCTAACCCTAACCCTAACCCTAACCCTAACCCTAACCCTAACCCTAACCCTAACCCTAACCCTAACCCTAACCCTAACCCTAACCCTAACCCTAACCCTAACCCTAACCCTAACCCTAACCCTAACCCTAACCCTAACCCTAACCCTAACCCTAACCCTAACCCTAACCCTAACCCTAACCCTAACCCTAACCCTAACCCTAACCCTAACCCTAACCCTAACCCTAACCCTAACCCTAACCCTAACCCTAACCCTAACCCTAACCCTAACCCTAACCCTAACCCTAACCCTAACCCTAACCCTAACCCTAACCCTAACCCTAACCCTAACCCTAACCCTAACCCTAACCCTAACCCTAACCCTAACCCTAACCCTAACCCTAACCCTAACCCTAACCCTAACCCTAACCCTAACCCTAACCCTAACCCTAACCCTAACCCTAACCCTAACCCTAACCCTAACCCTAACCCTAACCCTAACCCTAACCCTAACCCTAACCCTAACCCTAACCCTAACCCTAACCCTAACCCTAACCCTAACCCTAACCCTAACCCTAACCCTAACCCTAACCCTAACCCTAACCCTAACCCTAACCCTAACCCTAACCCTAACCCTAACCCTAACCCTAACCCTAACCCTAACCCTAACCCTAACCCTAACCCTAACCCTAACCCTAACCCTAACCCTAACCCTAACCCTAACCCTAACCCTAACCCTAACCCTAACCCTAACCCTAACCCTAACCCTAACCCTAACCCTAACCCTAACCCTAACCCTAACCCTAACCCTAACCCTAACCCTAACCCTAACCCTAACCCTAACCCTAACCCTAACCCTAACCCTAACCCTAACCCTAACCCTAACCCTAACCCTAACCCTAACCCTAACCCTAACCCTAACCCTAACCCTAACCCTAACCCTAACCCTAACCCTAACCCTAACCCTAACCCTAACCCTAACCCTAACCCTAACCCTAACCCTAACCCTAACCCTAACCCTAACCCTAACCCTAACCCTAACCCTAACCCTAACCCTAACCCTAACCCTAACCCTAACCCTAACCCTAACCCTAACCCTAACCCTAACCCTAACCCTAACCCTAACCCTAACCCTAACCCTAACCCTAACCCTAACCCTAACCCTAACCCTAACCCTAACCCTAACCCTAACCCTAACCCTAACCCTAACCCTAACCCTAACCCTAACCCTAACCCTAACCCTAACCCTAACCCTAACCCTAACCCTAACCCTAACCCTAACCCTAACCCTAACCCTAACCCTAACCCTAACCCTAACCCTAACCCTAACCCTAACCCTAACCCTAACCCTAACCCTAACCCTAACCCTAACCCTAACCCTAACCCTAACCCTAACCCTAACCCTAACCCTAACCCTAACCCTAACCCTAACCCTAACCCTAACCCTAACCCTAACCCTAACCCTAACCCTAACCCTAACCCTAACCCTAACCCTAACCCTAACCCTAACCCTAACCCTAACCCTAACCCTAACCCTAACCCTAACCCTAACCCTAACCCTAACCCTAACCCTAACCCTAACCCTAACCCTAACCCTAACCCTAACCCTAACCCTAACCCTAACCCTAACCCTAACCCTAACCCTAACCCTAACCCTAACCCTAACCCTAACCCTAACCCTAACCCTAACCCTAACCCTAACCCTAACCCTAACCCTAACCCTAACCCTAACCCTAACCCTAACCCTAACCCTAACCCTAACCCTAACCCTAACCCTAACCCTAACCCTAACCCTAACCCTAACCCTAACCCTAACCCTAACCCTAACCCTAACCCTAACCCTAACCCTAACCCTAACCCTAACCCTAACCCTAACCCTAACCCTAACCCTAACCCTAACCCTAACCCTAACCCTAACCCTAACCCTAACCCTAACCCTAACCCTAACCCTAACCCTAACCCTAACCCTAACCCTAACCCTAACCCTAACCCTAACCCTAACCCTAACCCTAACCCTAACCCTAACCCTAACCCTAACCCTAACCCTAACCCTAACCCTAACCCTAACCCTAACCCTAACCCTAACCCTAACCCTAACCCTAACCCTAACCCTAACCCTAACCCTAACCCTAACCCTAACCCTAACCCTAACCCTAACCCTAACCCTAACCCTAACCCTAACCCTAACCCTAACCCTAACCCTAACCCTAACCCTAACCCTAACCCTAACCCTAACCCTAACCCTAACCCTAACCCTAACCCTAACCCTAACCCTAACCCTAACCCTAACCCTAACCCTAACCCTAACCCTAACCCTAACCCTAACCCTAACCCTAACCCTAACCCTAACCCTAACCCTAACCCTAACCCTAACCCTAACCCTAACCCTAACCCTAACCCTAACCCTAACCCTAACCCTAACCCTAACCCTAACCCTAACCCTAACCCTAACCCTAACCCTAACCCTAACCCTAACCCTAACCCTAACCCTAACCCTAACCCTAACCCTAACCCTAACCCTAACCCTAACCCTAACCCTAACCCTAACCCTAACCCTAACCCTAACCCTAACCCTAACCCTAACCCTAACCCTAACCCTAACCCTAACCCTAACCCTAACCCTAACCCTAACCCTAACCCTAACCCTAACCCTAACCCTAACCCTAACCCTAACCCTAACCCTAACCCTAACCCTAACCCTAACACCCTGCTGGTTAGGGTTAGTCACTACACATGACCCTAAACACTCTCCAGAAGGCCCCCTGCTGGTTAGGGTTAGTCACTACACATGACCCTAAACACTCTCCAGAAGGCCCCCTGCTGGTTAGGGTTAGTCACTACACATGACCCTAAACACTCTCCAGAAGGCCCCCTGCTGGTTAGGGTTAGTCACTACACATGACCCTAAACACTCTCCAGAAGGCCCCCTGCTGGTTAGGGTTAGTCACTGCATCTGACCACACATGAAAACCCAAATTATAATGTACATTTTCAGCTTTAGTGCACAGATTGTAACCCTTGTAATAAGCAATCATTGCTACATCTATCTCTAGCAAAAGCTGTGACATCAATCCAAATTAGGCCTATTTTCTTTTTTTTCAGGTCATTACAAAACTAACCCTAACTCCAGACTGACCTATATGCTGGTCCCACTTACTGATCTCAACCCTAATCCTAAACACTAACCCTAAACCCTAACCATTTATAACCCTAACCCTAAACCTAATCCTAACCCTAATCCTAACCCTAAACCTAATCCTAACCCTAATCCTAACCATTTATAACCCTAATCCTAACCCCAAACCTAATCCTAACCCTAAACCTAACCCTAAACCTGATTTCTCTAGTTGCAGGCACCTAAAAGTCATTACAAAACAAACTCCGAGCTAAAAACCCAGACTAGGTCTAGTACAAATGCAAGCCAAGACTTAAAAACTACAAGAAATAGAACTAGGATGACTGAGGAACTTTCAAACTAACCCTAGACTGGGAGCTGACAGGCCTCAGTTGACCCTAGACTAGCATTAAGTGTCTGTTTGACAGTGTGGCTCATATTTTTCTCCTAGGCCGTTAACCTCCGACCATATGGTCGCCACAACTCAGCTTGGGAGAGAAATGAGACTGTCTTCATTCCTTATCCCATGCTGCCATCTTGTGGTAAGTTTTAATCATTACGTCCTCTTTGTGTTTTCAAGGGCACCTATCTCTCACCACCATTTTGGGTCTTTTAAAGTCCAGGGCAAAGCCAAACATCTACCTTTCTTTGTACCCCACACAGCTTTCAGCCCATACTCACGTTTTCTTGGCTCCTGTCTTGAAGGACGCGTCAGAAGGATGTCAACCCACCGCTTCACATCTTCATTCCATGCACTCAGGTGATCTGTCTGTGCACTTTCATTCTTCTTTTCCCTTTGTTTTTCCCTTTTGCTCACTTTTTTAACATTCCACACACTGCTAATTGCCTGTGTGTGTGTCCACATACTCTTGTGAATCTCGTTCTGATACCAGGGGTTTTAAACACTCGCCCGTGTTCCTGAAAGACTATCATTGCAATATTTTCTGCTTTGTCAATTGTTTTGCTACTTACTTTCTTTCTTTGTTGGTTTTTGTTCTTGTGTGTGTTTTTGTGTGTGTTTTTGTGTTTTCGTGTGTGTGTCGCAGAGGTTCCTGGTCTCGTGGATCTGTGGGTCGTGTGCTGCCCACCTTGGCCACGGACGGATCTTCTGCTCCAGGTCTGACTCAGATCATGTCCTGCTGAAATAAATAAATAAAAGGTAGGCAAATAGATAGACAGACACATGGATTGATGGATGCTTTACTGATCCCCAAGGACATGAAAGCCCCTGTAGCACAATACAACACACATCATTGACATTACAAACCAGCAAAAAGGGGCAAGACCAGACAGGTTTGAGTTTCAACCAATGGGAGTCCAGACATTTGCATACGGCCAATAGGAGAGCAAACATTTGCATACTGCTACCTCCAGCCAATAGGAGAGCAAAGATTAGCATACAGCTCATTTGAATGCCACTAATTTGCATGCCACTAGGCATTTCAACTCTATACCTAACCCTAACCCTAACCCTAACCCTAACCCTAACCCTAACCCTAACCCTAACCCTAACCCTAACCCTAACCCTAATTAGTGGCCGAGGACACATTGGTATCGGACACCAGATTCGTACTCTACGTGAAAAATGGAGCAAAAAACATAATTGCACCGGGCGTCTCAGACGCTCGTAGGCGGAGTTATGGGCGTTTAAAGTCGGCAAAAAACACATGTAAAATCCCATAGGGATTTTTCTCCGATTTATCGCGCGGCCACGGGGTGCGCTAAAAATCCCAAACTCCCTGAGCCTTCCCCCCCGGGGCCCAGGTCCCGGTGAAAATTGGAACGGAGCCCCCACCCCCTCCGGTTCTCCGGTTACTCTGCCTGCAGTCCCTCACTCCGGCCACCCCGGTGGCGTACGACAGAGGAAGTGACCGCTTGACCCCTGTGCCCACTTGGTACTAGATTTGCTAACCCCTGACCGCGTATCCCACCAGGGGTCTCCCTTCCCCAGAAATGACAGATGTGTCCTGGGACACGCCCCCAGTAGCACCAAAGTGTCCCTGGGGTCCCAGGGGGCCTTCGGGGTCGGACGACTCGGAAGGGCCCGAGACTCGCAGGGCGACCCCCCGGGGCCGTGATAGGGTCATCGGTCACCACGAAAAGGCCGGGAAAGACTAACTTTTGACACGGGCCACTGGGCGCCTCGAAAACCACATCACGGAGACCGCCTGGCCGGGCCCGACGCGACGGTGAGGTCGCCTCTCCGATCGGACTCCGTGACTTGAAGGCGGGAGCCGAAATGCGACCCTAACCGGTGGCGTGAGGCACGAGGGCGGTGTCGGGTGGTCGACGGGTCGAGTTCTGGGCTGGGAAGGGAAGGATTATGAAACCGTTATTAGATTCCCAGACCGTAACACCGGCTTCCGATGTCGCTCCGAGCCCCGACGGAGTGCTGTGTTGGCACCGGGCCGACCCTACGTCACCGACAGGGCACGTGGACGTGTCGTCTCTCGCAGCGGAGTAGAGGGAGGCCGGTCGGACACCGGACCCCAGACACCACCCTCTGGGGTGTTCTGGGGCACCGGGGAGACGCCGGGTCGGCACAGAGTCCGTTATGGAGCTCCGGAGGGTTGCAATTCCCAAAGTGGCATCAGAGTACAAAAGCGTCCCCTTCAAACCCCGGGACGCTCACGGGTTAGTGTTTGGATATTACAAAAGTGGCCTCAGATTGCAAAAGTGTACCCAAAGGAAAAAAAGGGTTGGCTCACGGCTTAGTTTCGCCATCCGAAGCGAGGTAGGGTCGTGGTACCAAAGTGGCATCAGAGTACAAAAGCGTCCCAGGAGTGCTCACGGGTTAGTGTTTAGCTAGTACAAAAGTGGCATCATATTACCAAAGTGGCATATTGGTACCAAAGTGGCGTATCACGACCGGATCCGACGTCCGGGACACGTTCCCCTGGTCTCTCTGAGGCCGGGAACCTCTCTAGCACAGGTCCCCGGACCGAGGGAATGTTGGGAACGACCAAAGTGTCCCTAGATTTGCCACGTGTCGTCTGACCCTATCCCCTCTAATTTCGGGGTTCACGACCCCAGGGTAGGGGTCGGGTCTGGGCTGAGACACTCCGATAACTCATTATTATTATTATTATTATTAATATTTTATGTTTACACGCAAACGATAGAAAACTGCACATTGATATCTCTTTATAGAAAGGTACAGAAGATGTGAGTTAGTCTTAATGTAAAAGCTAGTATTCACCAAGTCCGGATCACTTCCGATCCGGTGGATGTTCCCTCATCGGGTCCCGACAGCAGGCTACACTCACACTTTTCTCTTTGGTAACCCAGAATTATGAACCAAAAAAATCTGTTATGAAATTCGAGTAATTACTTTTTCTTGTACTGTAAAACGTCACTGTTGAAATCAATTTTAAAGTGTAAAGTGAACCACAGTGCAATAATGGAAATGTGAGAAAAAAGTATGAAAATATGCAGATCTATGTACATAAGGTGTAGGTAGATGTGCTGTTATTGCCTGTGCACACGAGTGCCCACAAATGTGAACACACACTTATTACTCATCACTACCGTCGCAACAGGTCGGGTGAAGGGTTTATGGCTGGATCGGGGTCAGGACGAGGTGTTTTCGTTGTCCAATTTGAAGCTGTTAGGGGTTATTATTACCGAGTCGTCATCGAGATTACCAAGCCATCCTCACCGACCATATGGTAGAAGGTTCCCGACTTGAGAGAATTTTAGGCGTCACTAGAGATATCCCACGTGTCGTAGGACCCTAACCCAGAGGTTTTCGAGTACGGCCGAGGTCGATCAGTGTGTGTGTGTGTGTCTAAACCTAAGCCTGTGACTCACTTACCTGTGCAGGTGCGCAAGCCAAAGAAAAGGGCACATATCGCCAAAATTTTTATCGAAAAAAAAAAACAAACAGAAAAAAAACAGTAGGATATTTAACTTACATATCTATATTGTTAACACACACAATACACATATAATCGAATGACTTGCTTTTGTGACAATGTTTTTGTAACCTTTCTGTTCTTGGCGTTAGGCTGCAAATTTTGTCAATCAGATGAATCGACGTTGTGCACGACGATCGAGAGTGTCTTACTGAATCTACATATAGGGTATACGTCATCGTCTAAAACTCTCTGTGAAAATGTTTCACTCCACTAGCGTTGTACATTATTAACCACATTCCTTGTTGTTTAACTCCAAAGGCATTCTGATGGAAACCTGTGACGACACTGACAATACCTCGTGCCGGATGTGACGGGTCTGGAGTGATCTGCACCAAGAATGACAAGAAATCACTACACACAAGTCCATTGTTATTTATCTATCTATTACCAGTTATCACTTTTAGATCATTTCATTCTGTGTCTGTGTGGTTTGTTCAAATCGTACGTTAAATCGTACATTAGTGAGTCATTCGATAGACAAGTTTTGGCGGTCGACAGTCGTGTTCCAAGAATGGGTTTTAGTGTTTTAGCGATCGAGAAAAACTGTAATTGGTGTACGTTAAAAAAAAGTTTGACGTCATCACAACACATTGTCTTAGAGTGTACTAGATTTGTTGGTCTTCGATATAAACATATGGATTTACAGGTTTTAACTATCGATTCAAATAAAATGACAATAAAAGCAGTATAAACAAAACAAGGTCTGTAGGTTGTGAGGACAATACTATGTGTCTATAAGAAATAGTTTCACAACATTCCATCTATATATTAAAAGATTCGAATGGATTTATTGTAATAAGTGCAGAGTAAATGCTTCCCACGTTTTTCTGTTAGTTTGATGAGGCTGAAGTTGGCATGGCCAAAATGCACCACTAGGGGTCTGTCTCTGCACGTGCCTGACACTCCTTCCATCTACATGTGAAAAAAAAAAGAGAAAAGTTAAATCGAGACAACCCTACTTTATTTACGTAGTGCTTCTTACAGTGGACCGTTGTCTCGAAGCATCTTCACGAAATCCATGACCGACAGACGCTCCCTGAAAATCACACCCAGAAACATCGAGAGGGAAACAGGGTGAAAGGCCTTCAGAGTGAAACGTGAAAGGACTCGCTCGAGACGTGGACGGGTGCTGCGTCTCGGCACGCGGAGCCTCCCGGGGCGATCCGTCGACGTCCGGACCTTCGGTACGGCCGGGGACCCTAAGAAACCTCTTTGGGAATCCGGGACACTTTTGTAATTTTGGACCTAACCAAGGTCTTTCTACTCACTTGCAGCCAGAAGGTCCTGGACAGTGCCATATGGTGCGTCTCGGCACACCGAGCCTCCTGTAGGGATCTGGCGAGGTCTGTGCCTTCGGTTCGGCCTGGGACCCCGAAAAACCACTTCTGGAATCCGGGACACTTTCGTGCGTTGGGACCTAACCATGGTCTTTATCGTCGCTCTGACCTGAGAGAGCCGGGACTTTGCCATATGGTGCGTCTCGGCACGCCGAGCCTCCTGTAGGGATCTGGCTCGGCCTGGGCCTTGGGCTCGGCCTGGGTCCCTAAAAAACCTCTTTGGGAATCCGGGACACTTTTGTAATTTTGGACCTAACCAAGGTCTTTCTACTCACTCGCAGCCAGAAGGTCCTGGACAGTGCCATATGGTGCGTCTCGGCACACCGAGCCTCCTGTAGGGATCTGGCTACGTCTGGGCCTTCGGTTCGGCCTGGGACCCTAAAAAACCTCTTTGGGAATCCAAGACACTTTGGTAATTTTGGCCCTAACCGTGGTCTTTCTCATCACTCGCAGCCAGAAGGACCCGGACAGTGCCGTATGGTGCGTCTCGGCACGCCGAGCCTCCTGTGGGGATCTGGCGAGGCCTGGGCCTTCGGTTCGGCCTGGGACCCTAAGAAACCTCTTTGGGAATCCGGGACACTTTTGTAATTTCGGCCCTAACCGTGGTCTTTATCGTCACTCTGACCCGAGAGAGCCGGGACTTTGCCGTATGGTGCGTCTCGGCACGCCGAGCCTCCTGTGGGGATCTGGCGAGCTCTGGGCCTTCGGTTCGGCCTGGGACCCTAAGAAACCTCTTTGGGAATCCGAGACACTTTGGTAATTTTGGCCCTAACCGTGGTCTTTCTCGTCACTCGCAGCCAGAAGGTCCCGGACCGTGACCGTGACGGTCTTTCGGGCGAGGACCGTCGGTACAGACCGTGAGATCACCGGTACGACGGGGGTCTTCCGGCTTCGTTTTGGCATGACCTAGGGGACGTATCACTAAAGTGTCCAGGATTCCCAAAGTGGTTTCTCTACATCCAAAGGCACCCAGGACCTACAGACCTCACCGGACTCCGCCACGGCGAAGCCCTGGCCGAGACGCACCTTTTGACCGAAGCGTTTGACCCTAGGGGCGACCCGTCTCTATGTGGTTAGGGACTATATCATCGAAGCGTCCCAGATCGCAGGAGTGGTTTTTCCACATCCAAAGGCGCCCACGAGGTCAGAACCTCTCCGGACTCCGCCACGGCCGAAGCCCTGGCCGAGACGCACCTTTTGACCGGAGCGTTCGACCCTGGGCGCGAGCCTGGACCATGGGTCTGTGATGCGCCCGACAGCATGAACAGAAGAACTGTATCGTCGGCATACTCGACCAGGAGGGTGGCGTGGATCTGCAGTCATCGGTACATAGGATGAAGAGAAGTGGAGAGAGGACACGGCCCCGAGGAGAGCCAGTAGACGTGTGTCGAAGGTCGGAATGGACATTATCGACCAGCGCTCTCTGTGATGTACGGGTTGGAAGATTGGGTGGACGTGTCGTCTCTCACAGAAAAGTACAGGAAGGTCAGCTAGACACCGGACCCCAGACACCACCCTCTGGGGTGTTCTGGGGCACCGGGGAGACGCCGGGTCGGCACAGAGTCCGTTCTGGAGCTCCGGAGGGTTGCAATTCCCAAAGTGGCATCAGAGTACAAAAGCGTCCCCTTCAAACCCCGGGACGCTCACGGGTTAGTGTTTGGATATTACAAAAGTGGCCTCAGATTGCAAAAGTGTACCCAAAGGAAAAAAAGGGTTGGCTCACGGCTTAGTTTCGCCATCCGAAGCGAGGTAGGGTCGTGGTACCAAAGTGGCATCAGAGTACAAAAGCGTCCCAGGAGGGCTCACGGGTTAGTGTTTAGCTAGTACAAAAGTGGCATCATATTACCAAAGTGGCATATTGGTACCAAAGTGGCATATCACGACCGGATCCGACGTCCGGGACACGTTCCCCTGGTCTCTCTGAGGCCGGGAACCTCTCTAGCACAGGTCCCCGGACCGAGGGAATGTTGGGAACGACCAAAGTGTCCTTAGATTTGCCACGTGTCGTCTGACCCTAACCCTCTAATTTCGGGGTTCACGACCCCAGGGTAGGGGTCGGGTCTGGGCGTCTCTCGGTGGTTAGGGACTATGTCATCTAAGCGTCCCAGATCGCAGAAGTGGCCGAGACGCTCGCTCTGGCAAAGTACGAGGACCGACGTATCGAAGGGTTTGGCTCGAGGTCTTCTTCCCACTCGTTAAACAGAGAGACAGTCCTCTGGCAAAGTACGAGGACCGACATATCAAAGAGTTGGGCTCGAGGTCTTTTTCCCCACTCGTTACACAAAGAGACAGTGCACAGGCAAAGTACGAGGACTGACATATCAAAAAGTTTGGCTGGAGATCCAACGTGTGGGGGGGGGGGTTCCCCCCCCCCAACCCCCCCGAGTCGGGGGGGTCCCCCCCCCTACCCCCCGTCCAGGGTCGCTCTGAAGGCCGTTTGTCCTGGACATAAACGGGCTGGTTAGTAATTTATATCACCGAAGTGTCTCCTATTACGAAATCGCACCTTCTTCCACCCGAACACTAGGCACATCTTCTGCCAGAGTATGAGTCTGACACCTCACGGCCTCGGAAGGGCCGCCGGGCCGGATCTCCCGTACGGGTCCGAGACCCGGCGTGGGTCGCCCCCCGGGCCTGACGCGCCGCATATCCGAAGCCCGGCCCCCCGGGTGGGCGGGAACAGGAAGTAGACTCGGGAAGGTCCTAGGGACGCGGGACCCGGACGGGAGCGCTCGACTCGCCGTACGTAGTCGCCCTGGACGCTTTCGTTCCTGGGCTTAAACGGGCCGGTTAGTGATTTATATCACCGAAGTGTCACCTGGGACCACTCCTTTCTGGGGCCCTGGCTCCCGGACCGAAGGGCCCACGGTCACGGGGCTCCGATATGTCGCCCACACGGCGGCCCGGTCCGTCGTACTCGGATCCCGCGGGCCTGCGACCTCGCTTGGCGAAATTCCGTCTCTTTCCACCCGAACACTAGGCACAGAGTCTGCCAGAGTATAAGTCTAACACCCGAGTGCCTGGACGAAGCCTCAGAGCGCACCGACGCCCGGGTCGCCCGTACGGGTCCGAGACCCGGCGTGGGTCGCCCCCCGGGCCTGACGCGCCACATATCCGAAGCCCGGCCCCCCGGGTGGGCGGGAACAGGAAGTAGACTCGGGAAGGTCCTAGGGACGCGGGACCCGGACGGGAGCGCTCGACTCTGGGTCCCGAGTGGCCCTGAAGGCTTTTTCGTTCTGGACATAAACTGGCCGGTTAGTAAAATATATCACCGAAGCGTCACCAGCGACGACTCCGTAAAGTCACGTTCTCCCCCGGCACACGGCGTGGCTCTGGAGGCTTCTCGCACCCTTCGAGCGTACGGTCGTGCGCAGAGACACGGAGGCAGATGCAACAGTTTGTACGAGAGTCCGACGTGTGGGGGGGGGTCCCCCCCCCCCAACCCCTCTGATTCGGGGGGGGGCCCCCCCCGAACCCCCCGCCACCCGAGCCTCCGCCTAGGCTCGTACGCCCGGGAGGCCGTATCTCGGAGGCCTCTCGACCCACGGTCTCGGGGCTCCGATATGTCGCTCGGGAGGCGCCCCCGTACGCCCTCTCCGAGTCCGGAGTCCCCGCGACCTCCGCTTCCCTCGCGGGACCCCTGGACGTGATCCTCGGGCCCGGGCCTATTCGCGTGCGCCCGGGAGGCCGTATCTCGGAGGCCTCTCGACCCACGGTCGCGGGGCTCCGATATGTCGCTCGGGACGCGCCTTCGTACGCCCTCTCCGATCCCCGAGTCCCCGCGACCTCCGCTTCCCTCGCGGGACCCTCGGACGTGCTCCTCGGGCCCGGGCCTATCCGCGTACGCCCCGGGGGCCGTATCTCGGAGGCCGTCCGACCCGCGTCCGCGGGGCTCCGACATGTCGCTCGGGACGCGCCCCCGTACGCCCTCTCCGATTCCCGAATCCACGAGACCTGAGGTTCTCTCGCGGGACCCCCGGACGTGGTCCTCGGGCCCGTGCCTATCCGCGTACGCCCGGGAGGCCGTATCTCGGAGGCCGTACGACCCACGGCCGCGGGTCTCCGGTATGTCGTTCGGGACGCGCCCCCCTACGCCCTCTCCGATTCCCGAGTCCCCGCGACCTCCGCCTCCCTCGCGGGACCCCCGGACGTGCTTTTCGGGCCTAGGCCTACTCGCGTACGCCCCGGGGGCCGTATCTCGGAGGCCTCTCGACCCACGGACGCGGGGCTCGGATATGTCGCTCGGGTCGCGCCCCCGTACGACCCCTCCGATTTCGGTGGCGATACGACGACCTTTCGAAAACTGCCTTTTTTCACACTTTTCGACATACAGTCCTATGGCAAAAAGTCCTGGTTTTCAGCTCTCTCACACACACACACACACACTGCTCTGGCTGAGTGAAAGGTAAGACATATCCAACGGTTCATCTGGGAAAGCCCGAGTGGGGGGGGGGGGTACCCCCCTCGCCCCTAAAGACGACACCCACCCCCCCCATCCCGCCCCCCCCCCCCCCCCCCCCCAACGAAGAAGCCTTCTCTGAGCGATCTCTCCACACGGGGTGCTCGTACCGGGCCCGTACTCGGTGGGGGCGCCCCCCCGGCCGCGCCCGGCCGCCCCCCCGAAGCCCCGCCCCCCCAGTGGGCGGGAACCGGAAGTAGACTCGGGAAGGTCCTAGGGACGCGGGACCCGGACGGGAGCGCTCGACTCGCCGTACGTAGTCGCCCTGGACGCTTTCGTTCCTGGGCTTAAACGGGCCGGTTAGTGATTTATATCACCGAAGTGTCACCTGGGACCACTCCTTTCTGGGGCCCTGGCTCCCGGACCGAAGGGCCCACGGTCACGGGGCTCCGATATGTCGCCCACACGGCGGCCCGGTCCGTCGTACTCGGATCCCGCGGGCCTGCGACCTCGCTTGGCGAAATTCCGTCTCTTTCCACCCGAACACTAGGCACAGAGTCTGCCAGAGTATAAGTCTAACACCCGAGTGCCTGGACGAAGCCTCAGAGCGCACCGACGCCCGGGTCGCCCGTACGGGTCCGAGACTCGGCGTGGGTCGCCCCCCGGGCCTGACGCGCCACATATCCGAAGCCCGGCCCCCCGGGTGGGCGGGAACAGGAAGTAGACTCGGGAAGGTCCTAGGGACGCGGGACCCGGACGGGAGCGCTCGACTCTGGGTCCCGAGTAGCCCTGAAGGCTTTTTCGTTCCTGGGCTTAAACGGGCCGGTTAGTAATTTATATCACCGAAGTGTCACCTGGGACCACTCCTTTCTGGGGCCCTCGCTCCCGGACCGAAGGGCCCACGGTCACGGGGCTCCGATATGTCGCCCCCACGGCGGCCCGGTCCGTCATACTCGGATCCCGCGGGCCCGCGACCTCGCTTGGCGAAATTACGTCTCTTTCCACCCGAACACTAGGCACAGAGTCTGCCAGAGTATGAGTCTAACACCCGAGTGCCTGGACGAAGCCTCAGAGCGCACCGACGCCCGGGTCGCCCGTACGGGTCCGAGACCCGGCGTGGGTCGCCCCACGGGCCTGACGCGCCGCATATCCGAAGCCCGGCCCCCCGGGTGGGCGGGAACGGGAAGTAGACTCGGGAAGGTCCTAGGGACGCGGGACCCGGACGGGAGCGCTCGACTCGCCGTACGTAGTCGCCCTGGACGCTTTCGTTCCTGGGCTTAAACGGGCCGGTTAGTGATTTATATCACCGAAGTGTCACCTGGGACCACTCCTTTCTGGGGCCCTGGCTCCCGGACCGAAGGGCCCACGGTCACGGGGCTCCGATATGTCGCCCCCACGGCGGCCCGGTCCGTCGTACTCGGATCCCGCGGGCCTGCGACCTCGCTTGGCGAAATTCCGTCTCTTTCCACCCGAACGCTAGGCACAGAATCTGCCAGAGTATGAGTCTAACACCCGAGTGCCTGGACGAAGCCTCAGAGCGCACCGACGCCCGGGTCGCCCGTACGGGTCCGAGACCCGGCGTGGGTCGCCCCCCGGGCCTGACGCGCCGCGTATCCGAAGCCCGGCCCCCCGGGTGGGCGGGAACGGGAAGTAGACTCGGGAAGGTCCTAGGGACGCGGGACCCGGACGGGAGCGCTCGACTCTGGGTCCCGAGTGGCCCTGAAGGCTTTTTCGTTCTGGACATAAACTGGCCGGTTAGTAAAATATATCACCGAAGCGTCACCAGCGACGACTCCGTAAAGTCACGTTCTCCCCCGGCACACGGCGTGGCTCTGGAGGCTTCTCGCACCCTTCGAGCGTACGGTCGTGCGCAGAGACACGGAGGCAGATGCAACAGTTTGTACGAGAGTCCGACGTGTGGGGGGGGGTCCCCCCCCCCCAACCCCTCTGATTCGGGGGGGGGCCCCCCCCGAACCCCCCGCCACCCGAGCCTCCGCCTAGGCTCGTACGCCCGGGAGGCCGTATCTCGGAGGCCTCTCGACCCACGGTCTCGGGGCTCCGATATGTCGCTCGGGAGGCGCCCCCGTACGCCCTCTCCGAGTCCGGAGTCCCCGCGACCTCCGCTTCCCTCGCGGGACCCCTGGACGTGATCCTCGGGCCCGGGCCTATTCGCGTGCGCCCGGGAGGCCGTATCTCGGAGGCCTCTCGACCCACGGTCGCGGGGCTCCGATATGTCGCTCGGGACGCGCCTTCGTACGCCCTCTCCGATCCCCGAGTCCCCGCGACCTCCGCTTCCCTCGCGGGACCCTCGGACGTGCTCCTCGGGCCCGGGCCTATCCGCGTACGCCCCGGGGGCCGTATCTCGGAGGCCGTCCGACCCGCGTCCGCGGGGCTCCGACATGTCGCTCGGGACGCGCCCCCGTACGCCCTCTCCGATTCCCGAATCCACGAGACCTGAGGTTCTCTCGCGGGACCCCCGGACGTGGTCCTCGGGCCCGTGCCTATCCGCGTACGCCCGGGAGGCCGTATCTCGGAGGCCGTACGACCCACGGCCGCGGGTCTCCGGTATGTCGTTCGGGACGCGCCCCCCTACGCCCTCTCCGATTCCCGAGTCCCCGCGACCTCCGCCTCCCTCGCGGGACCCCCGGACGTGCTTTTCGGGCCTAGGCCTACTCGCGTACGCCCCGGGGGCCGTATCTCGGAGGCCTCTCGACCCACGGACGCGGGGCTCGGATATGTCGCTCGGGTCGCGCCCCCGTACGACCCCTCCGATTTCGGTGGCGATACGACGACCTTTCGAAAACTGCCTTTTTTCACACTTTTCGACATACAGTCCTATGGCAAAAAGTCCTGGTTTTCAGCTCTCTCACACACACACACACACACTGCTCTGGCTGAGTGAAAGGTAAGACATATCCAACGGTTCATCTGGGAAAGCCCGAGTGGGGGGGGGGGGTACCCCCCTCGCCCCTAAAGACGACACCCACCCCCCCCATCCCGCCCCCCCCCCCCCCCCAACGAAGAAGCCTTCTCTGAGCGATCTCTCCACACGGGGTGCTCGTACCGGGCCCGTACTCGGTGGGGGCGCCCCCCCGGCCGCGCCCGGCCGCCCCCCCGAAGCCCCGCCCCCCCAGTGGGCGGGAACCGGAAGTAGACTCGGGGAGGTCCTAGAGACGCGGGACCGCCGCGGTCCGCCCCCCCCGCCCGCCCACGCCCCCCCGGACGGGCCTGGGGACGATCGGGCGAGTCTCGGGGAACGCGTCGCAGAAAGTCCTCGGGGGTCGCGGGGGGGGCCCCCCCCCGCCCCCCCCGACCCACCCACCGGGTCCCGGGGCCGTGGGACGACTCTTGCCGAAAATATTACCGGGTGGGCACGGGGACCCTTCGGCGCTCTGGCCACGCCCCCACGGACCCACCCACCGGGTCCCGGGGCCGTGGGACGACTCTTGCCGAAAATATTACCGGGTGGGCACGGGGACCCTTCGGCGCTCTGGCCACGCCCCCCCGGACCCACCCACCGGGTCCCGGGGCCGTCGGCCATGTGTCGAGGAAAATATGACCGAATGGGCACGGGGACGTTTCGGTACCCTGGCCACCGTCGAGTCGATTTCGTGGTGTGACTTAAGTTGGCATTGGCCCGAGACCGCGAAATTCTGCCCCCCGTCATGCAGTACAGGCCAACTTGGTCGGGGCCCGTTCGCTATACTAATGCATGGGAAAGTTAGGTTCGGCAAAAACGATCTTGGCCTATCCCACTTCGTGTCTCCGCCAATGGGAAAAAAGCCACATTGGTTAAACATCCCCTAACCCTAACCCTGTCTGACTTGAAATACTATGTGAAAGTGTGGCAGAATTATCCACAGTGCAGTAATAATTACATCTAAAGCACTTGACCCCTAAAAACTACCCAACAGAAAGCTATTACAGTAATGTTGTGTATTGGTGATACGATTTTTTTAAAGATATGGTGCAAGACATTGTTTAAAAATAAAAACCCCAGATGTGTAGCTTTTACTCATGTGTTTTTGGATAGCAAATAAAACGTGGAGTTCTCTCACCACCACTGAAAAGAAATGTAAGTCAGTACTACAATGGGGCCTTACCACTTACCTCTTTATATATGAACTATTGAATCATGCAGAACTTTAGATGTAGTCCCCTTTAAGAACAAAACAGCAACACCTATTTAGTACCAAATGCCCATGAACATAATTGCACTTGCAAGTGCAATTTTTGGCAATACATAAAACACAGAAAAAATTTATAAATCCACTATATCCAGTGAAAAATATTCCAGTATATTCAACTCTTAACTACAGAGTTTCACACAGAAGTCTGTTTCGAAGTCCATGAACCCTGGCAGAACACTGTTCACCACCAATGTTCATTAGAACCTTCTGAATGTTACTCAGGACAATCTGCTCCTCCAGCACCACCGAAAAGTCAAAGACGTCCTCTCCTTCTTTTACCAGCAGGATACCAACATTCACTCCTTTTCCCATACGTTCCTCACTCTCTGTAGCCTACAAGTAACAAAAGGAAATAAAATTAATTAAATGTTACATTTCCTCTGGCCCAAATAAAAAAAGGAAACACACATGCATGTTTGTGAGTACATCCATAAGCGATTTTCATATTACCGTAGGCAAATACTATACCTATGCCTACACCTAACCCATATGCTTAACCTCTGTACCCAACACTAAAACTAACTTTAACAGGAGTATCAAAAAGGCTATTTGTTATTATTTAGTAGTAAATCAATCAGGTAATAGGTAAGGCCTCCTAGCATACCAATTGTACTGATCTTACCAACAACTGAATGCTCTAAAATCAATAATCTTAAATAGTGTTTACTTTGGGTACATGTGTCTCCCATCTGCATAAAAATGTCAAAAGAAGCACCTTTAAACTAATTCTATGTAAATATATAAACTATTATATAAACTACAATGTCACAATCTCACAATTCCTTATTCAATCATAATCATATACAGATCTGCTCTCTCTAAATGCCAAGCAATGCAAAGGATTAAAAAAAAATCAGTTAACATTCCACTTTAAGTGTCAACACCACATATCTTTGATTAAAAACTGTTTAATAACATGTTCAAAACAGATTAAAAAAATAGCAGGCCATAATGAACTTTCAGCAGTAATGAAATCATATTTACTAAAGGGTTATTTCATGTCATTTTAAAATCACAAGACCAGTTCAGAGTGTATATGATTATGCACACATTAAAAATTAAATGCTTTCACCAAACTGGTTAATAACCAATATGAATCAGTTTCAAATATAAAGTATAAAATCCACAGTTAGTTCAGACCGTGCAATGTGCTTGCTTGGCTGAGAGATATTGTAGTTGTGCCAATATGCATGATAACTGCCCACCATCTAGGCTGTTCTAACCAGGCTGCAGTGGCATCATGAACAAGAAACCTGGACTGCTATATACTGGAACCACATCATCTTTAGCGATAAACCCAGCTTCTGTCTGGGATCTGATGAGTTTGAGTATAGAGAGTTTCATTCTGGAGTTTAGAAAATGAACACTCATTTTACATTACCATGTTTGATACCTTAAACTCTACAAGTTATGTTACACATGCAATACATGTTCTGATCACACTTACCTCAGCAGTCTTTAAAAACTTGGATGGATCCTCTCTGAGAAAGTGTGGAAGGCCTCTAAGCGTGACTGACCTTTTATTTTGGAGTGAATTCTGTTGAAGACAGAGCACATAAGGCATGTCAGTATGAGTAACTACAATTAAATTGGTTAGGGAACCAATCTTGTGATCGTAAGGTTGCCGGTTCGATCCTCTGACAGAACCTTGGGCAAGTCACCTAACCAACTGTTCTCTGGGCGCCGTTGATAAGGCTGCCTCCTAGTGTGTGTTCACTAATGTGTATGTGTGTTTCACTGCATGGACGGGTAAAATGCAGAGGACTAATTCTAATTTGTGCAAGCACAGTGGCCAATGAGTGTGTGGTGTGGTACATGGGTTGGGTACCAAAATCAGTACTTTTAAAAGAGCCTCACAGGACCACCACATGCATTATTTAAGTGGTGGATCATTCTCAGCATTGCAGGGACACCAACATGGTGGTAGTGTTTTAGTGTGTGTTGTGTCTTCCACTTGTATCAGCAGACCAGTGTCACTGCTGGACTGAGAATAGCCCACCAACCAAAAACATCCAGCCAACAGTGTCCTGTGGCAACTAATGGACTACAGGATGACTAATGTAAACTGTGTACGAAAAGATGAGCTATTGTCCCTGACATTACATCACAAAGTGGACCAACAAGGTAATAGAGCTGACTGTGAAAGGACACAGTGTTTAAAAACTCCAGTGTCTGCTGTACTCGCACAGTGCTGAGTCTGATCCACTCACCAGTGCAACACTCATTACCACATCACATCTGAGTGAACTGCATATTTCTCGGACACAGCTGTAATACTCACATCATAATCAAGCATAGTCAGGAGGCTCTGAAATGCAGTGACTCTTGGCCCTGTACATCTGCAAGAATCTAGCCAAATGCTGGTCCAGCCCAGAAACAAACGAATCCCACAAGCCAATGGACGTAAGTCGAGTGAATTCAGCTTCAATCTACAGTAAACAAGACAAGAAAACAGAAAAATTTATTCATGCAATGTGTACGTCATGGTACATAATCGGTAATGTAGAGGATTTTTAACATAACATTTACCTGTCGATCAGTGAACAAAGCTGGCCATTTGGCTTTCACCTCTGCCACAAGTGGTTGTTCTTCGACTATTTCTTTTCGTCGTAGAGAGAATGTGCTGGCCATCATGTCAGTAACTTTCTTCCAATCTACTTTCTTCTTCTTCATCTCCTCAACATTATGACTGACTACAGGAACGTCATTTCCTGTCACGCTGTTTTCCTGTTTGGCACGGCCGGATCGCTGCCGATATTTTTTTAAGGAATAAACTGCTGGATTTGATTAAGGAATTCGGTTGGAGGTTGGATAGATGATCGGGTAAAGCTGTTTTCGTATAGGGAAAGACGATCGGAGATCGGCGATTAAGTGCGAGCTTGTAACACCGTTTCAACTACGCGCTCGCTCAGAACGCTCTGCACGGAGGCCGACTGAAGGGGGCTGCTACATCGCGCTAGCTCTAAACAGTCATGCCGCCTAAAGGAGCAGGAATGGCAAGTGAGGATAGTGTTTCCCTTCAACAAGTAAAAGAATTGTTACACCAGCAAAAAGACTTCTATGTTCAACTCCTACAGCAGCAAGAGAGTAATTTTAAAGGATCCGTTCAACTTATAATGGAGACAATGAATAAAAGAGTCGATGAGATTGTGAGAGAGACATGTGAGCTAAAGGCCAGCCTACAGTTTTCTCAAAAGGATATTGAGGAGATGAGTGGGGATATCAAAAGAATCAAAATAGATTTAAAATCAATACAAACTGACAAAGACGATATGTGAATCCATGATAACAATGACTGGAAAGATGGACTATTTGGAGGGTCAGTCTAGGAGAAACAACATTGTAGTGGACGGTATTCCAGAAACTCCAAATGAAAACTGGTCTGAAACAGAAGACAAAGTAAAAAAACTGATGGCTGAGAAACTGAACATGGATAGTACAACAGTTAAAATTGAACGAGCGCATAGGACAGGTAAAATTGCTAACAATGAGTCCAGACCACGTCCTGTAGTGGTGAAATTTCTACGACACAAAGACAAAGCAACTGCCTTAGCAAATTCTAAAAATCTAAAAGGGAGTAACATCTACGTTAGTGAAGATAGTATAGAAGCTGTTCGTCAGAAGAGGAAAGAACTTATGCCAGCCTTGAGAGCTGCAAGAGAGAGGGGTGATGTGGCATATCTTAGATATGATAAACTAGTAGTACATCCTCCCAATAGGATGGAGAAAGCAAAGGAGATGCATAATATAAGAGGTGGGAGTTAGGGCTGGGCGATATATCGAGATTTTATAAAATATCGATATATTTTCATACGCGATATAAGATAAGACAATATCGCCTATATCGATATAGATGTTGCGTTCCAGTTAGATCCGACAGTTCGTCTTTCTCTTCTCCCAGTTTGTCTCTGCACATGTTCACCTGCCCTGCCCCTCTGCCTCACTGAACACAACTCGCCCCTCCCCACTGCTTCACCAGTAAGTCCTGCAGGCAGCGATAGCATGGAGACGGATAAAGACATGACAGAAGCTATCGAAGAGGAGCTGCTTACTGAAAAGAAAAATAATGACTCTTTTTGGAATTATTTGGAGATGGTTCGAATTCAAAGTGTCAGATGAGCAGCAGAATAATGTATTCTGTAGAGAATGCCGAAAACAAGTCCAGACAAAAGGTTCCAGCTCCGTGTACCTTCATTCGTTTTTCACTTCAAATCCCAAAGTTAAAAAACAAGAAAACGAGTCGTTATTCGTTTTAAAAACCAACACAAGCTGCGCTGACATGCACGTATTTACTTCACATCAAGTGTTGAGAAAGTAATAATAACGTAACGGTGCGTCTCCTGTTGTTCTGACTCGTGTTTGTATATGTGATGTGCATATACAGGGGTTGGACAAAATAACTGAAACACCTGTCATTTTAGTGTGGGAGGTTTCATGGCTAAATTGGACCAGTCTGGTGGCCAATCTTCATTAATTGCACATTGCACCAGTAAGAGCAGAGTGTGAAAGTTCAATTAGCAGGGTAAGAGCACAGTTTTGCTCAAAATATTGCAATGCACACAACATTATGGGTGACATACCAGAGTTCAAAAGAGGACAAATTGTTGGTGCACGTCTTGCTGGCGCATCTGTGACCAAGACAGCAAGTCTTTGTGATGTATCGAGAGCCACGGTATCCAGGGTAATGTCAGCATACCACCAAGAAGGACAAACCACATCCAACAGGATTAACTGTGGACGCAAGAGGAAGCTGTCTGAAAGGGATGTTCGGGTGCTAACCCGGATTGTATCCAAAAAACATAAAACCACGGCTGCCCAAATCACGGCAGAATTAAATGTGCACCTCGACTCTCCTGTTTCCACCAGAACTGTCCGTCGGGAGCTCCACAGGGTCGATATACACGGCCGGGCTGCTATAGCCAAACCTTTGGTCACTCGTGCCGATGCCAAACGTCGGTTTCGATGGTGCAAGGAGCGCAAATCTTGGGCTGTGGACAATGTGAAACATGTACTGTTCTCTGATGAGTCCACCTTTACTGTTTTCCCCACATCCGGGAGAGTTACGGTGTGGAGAAGCCCCAAAGAAGCGTACCACCCAGACTGTTGCATGCCCAGAGTGAAGCATGGGGGTGGATCAGTGATGGTTTGGGCTGCCATATCATGGCATTCCCTTGGCCCGATACTTGTGCTAGATGGGCGCGTCACTGCCAAGGACTACCGAACCGTTCTGGAGGACCATGTGCATCCAATGGCGGTGCCGTGTATCAGGATGACAATGCACCAATACACACAGCAAGACTGGTGAAAGATTGGTTTGATGAACATGAAAGTGAAGTTGAACATCTCCCATGGCCTGCACAGTCACCAGATCTAAATATTATTGAGCCACTTTGGGGTGTTTTGGAGAAGCGAGTCAGGAAACGTTTTCCTCCACCAGCATCACGTAGTGACCTGGCCACTATCCTGCAAGAAGAATGGCTTAAAATCCCTCTGACCACTGTGCAGGACTTGTATATGTAATTTCCAAGACGAATTGACGCTGTATTGGCCGCAAAAGGAGGCCCTACACCATACTAATAAATTATTGTGGTCTAAAACCAGGTGTTTCAGTTATTTTGTCCAACCCCTGTATTTGCTCTATCTGTAAATACAAACATTATGGGGATTTCTGTACTGGATGTTGTACGTGGTCGTGTTAGTTTATACAGGACGATCGCCCGACGTCCGACACATCATTTATTTATTTATCTTCTATTATAGTAATTCTTGTTGTCGGCCAATAAACAACCAAACATTATTAAATTGCATGCACTAACTCTGCAGTAAACAAGGAGCAAACAGCAATTAAACAACAAATAAAGCTGTTAAATAATAATAAAGTGAATAATAAAGTGCATCAGCAGAACGCTGATTAAAATGCATTAGATGTTGTAATAGTTACACAGCAACATGAACGATTAGTTCTGCCTGTATTACAGAGTTCTACACAGTAAAATAAAATATTAATGTAAATGTTAATGTTGTGGCGACATATACATAAAATAATGTATAAAGTCCAAACATGGGGGGGTGGGGGGTTAACGAGGGGTTTACTTTAACGGGGTTTTACTTTTAATGTCACACAAGCTCAGCCGGAAACCGTGTCATTCCAACATCTTCCCTACACACTCGCTCCCTGCGCCCTATAGTACATTTAACATTCTTAAAGGACCAGACAATATATCTGTAATTCACATTAGACGACAGGCGATGCCTTAGAAAACAACTTTTTTTTTTCTTAGAATAGCTCTTTTTTTTTTTTTTTTAAGGAAAAATTATTCTTGTGTGAAGCTTCCCCAGCATGAATATTAATAAAAGTGGCTGTAAAAAAATTGGAACATGTAGCTTTGTCTCAGAAGTGTCTTTTTAAAAAAATATCGAGATATATATCGTATATCGCCGTTCAGCAAAAAATATCGAGATATTATTTTTGATCCATATCGCCCAGCCCTAGTGGGAGTCTAGCGGTACGTACGCGAATTAGAACACAAACACAAAATGTGTAATATTAAGAAGTTCATTGTATGATGTAAAGCATAGTTATGAATATAAATAGATAATGCCATCTGTAAATAAACTTTCAAAGAAAGGGTTAAATATAGCACATCTTAATATATGCAGTTTAAGAAACAAAATTCATGAAATAGCTGAAATATTGGAAGATCATAAAATTCATGTTTTAACAGTATCAGAAACACATCTAGACTCTACCTTTGAAAATGATGTTGTAGCAATACAAGGGTTTAATATTTATAGGAAAGATAGGAATAGCTATGGTGGCGGGATTGCGATCTATATCCAAACACATATAGTAGCAAAACTTAGAACTGACTTGTCTTTTAATGAACTAGAAGCCTTGTGGTTACAAATACAGTTACCTCATCTGCAACCTCTACTTGTAGGATGCTGCTATAGACCACCAAATGCTGATAGTAGATATTTTGAATTGATGGGGGAAATGATGGATAAAGTGACTGATGGAAATAGGGAAATATATTTGTTGGGCGACATCAACATTGACTGGCTATCAACATCTTGTCCACTTAAAAAGAAGTGGTTAAATATATTAAATACCTGTTACATAGAACAAGTAGTAACTGTTCCAACAAGAACCGTAACAAATAAGGCGGGAATAAAAACATCTACATGCATAGATCATATTTGTACAAATGCAAGTGATCAGTGTTCTAAGGCTATTTCTGTGCCAGTAGGCAGCAGTGATCATAATATAGTAATTATAACAAGAAAAACTAAAATGCCGAAAGCTGCACCACGAGTAGCTATAAAACGATCTTATAGGCAGTTTAAATTAGACAAATTCATTGAAGATATAAAAACTGTATGCTGGACTGATATATACGAACAGGAAAACCCAGATAATGCACTTGAAAAATTTATGGAGTTGTTTATGCTAGTGGTAGAGAAACACGCACCCTTGAAAAAGTCCACAGTAAGGAACATAAAGTTTCCATGGATGGATGAAGAATTAAAGAACAGCATGGTCCAAAGGGATGAGGCAAAAAGGGAAGCTATAAAAAAATGGCAGTACTGTACTTTGGAAGGTATATTATAAATTGAGAAATTATGTTTGCAAAATCAATAGGAAAAAGAAAAAAAAGAGTATTACAAAAATAGGATTGGGGATTCAATTAACAATGGAAAGGAACTATGGAAGACAGTAAAATCTATATTAGGTAGGAAGGGAAATCTGTTGCCATTTTCTATCGAGGTCGAAGGATCATTTTTAACAAAACCAAAGTCAATAGCTAATTATTTTAACAATTATTTCATTAATAAAACAGATATCCTTCAAAGTAAGAGGACCAAACAAAAGGACAAACAATACCGTTTAAATATAAAAGAGTTAATAATGAAAGAGAAAAACTGTCAATTTAAAAACTTCCATGTAAGTGAGGAAGAGGTTGAAAAACTTATAAACAATATACAAAATGAAAGAACATCGGGAATTGACAACTTAGATGGGAGAATTTTAAAAATGGCTGTAAAATATATAACTAAACCGGTCTGCTATATCTTTAAATTAAGTTTAAGAAAGGGGATATACCCCAAATTGTGGAAGGAAGCAAAAGTGATCCCAATACCTAAAGATATCAAAAGTCCCTTAAATGGACCCAATGGTCGACCTGTAAGTCTACTACCAAGTTTGGGAAAATTGTTAGAGAAAGTAATGACATCTAGAATACAAAGCTATTTATCTGAGAACAATCTAATCTCTAACTGTCGGCATGCTTATAGGAAAGGACATTCAACATGCACTGCATTAATACAAATGAATGATGATTGGTTAAAAGAACTAGAAGATAAAAGATTAGTAGGAGTAATACTTTTAGACCTTAGTGCAGCGTTTGATGTGCTGAATCATGAGCTGTTGTTGAATAAGCTAGTTTGTTATGGGATTGATGCGCCTGTTATTGCATGGTTTCAAAGTTATCTTTCGGATAGGAGTCAAAGGGTTTTTTACAATGGAAGTTTGTCAGAAAGCAAGCAGGTGGATCTTGGAGTCCCACAAGGAAGCTGTCTTGGTCCACTGTTGTTCTCAATATATATAAATGATCTGCCACTAGTGTTGAATAAAGCCAAGTTACAGATGTATGCTGATGATACTACTCTTTATGCATCAGCTGAAACAATGAATGATCTATCTAATGAGTTGGAGGAGGAATTAAAGTCAGTAACAAACTGGATCAAAGACAATAAGCTTATTTTAAACATACCAAAAACAAAGACCATTATAATTGAATCTACATTATCACCAGAAAGAAAATCGGAGGTGACATTAAAGATAGACGAAGAAATTGTAACCGATTTCCCTGCGGTTCCATAATAAATTTAAATGTTATGCCGGCGCTGACCAATAGGGACTGATAATGAGATGGAGAGTTGAGGAAAAGGGGATAAAAGAAGAAGAACACTGGACCAAAAGAAAAAAACAAACACAACCAGCGGTTTAATGGTGTTTAGGAGATACAGATTGAGAAAACGCTGTTTTCATGCTCAATACGGATTTGTAGATTTCATGGCTTTGGTGTTCCTAACCGCAGGCTCATAAGAACGGGTGGATTATTACTGGACTTATGCAAAAGGTGGCAAAGGAGCTGCATGGAAGAAAAGTTTATTGGACTTCAGGATCTCCAGGGTAGCAAGTCCATCTGTATTCATATGGGTATCTCTATCATATCAACAAAAGGACTAACGGGTGAGATCGATCCAAGTCAGGTAGTTACATAAATGGACATTCTGTAAAAGAATATAGTGTATGTATAATTATATTGTGGTGAAAAGATTTGGGTTATATGTGGTTAATATTGTTCGTTTTTTTGTACATGTTTATAATACACACTTGGCTGATATTTTCTATGGTTGAGAATGATTATATTGTAGTACGACATATGACAGACTAGTGTGACCCTGATTTATTAATAGTGACGGTATAAAATTGAAAATACAACCGTTACAAAATAATTAAACAAGTAAAAGAAGTAAAACTATTGGGGGTCATAATAGATGATAGATTATCATGGGAAAAGCATATTGAGAATACGATAACAAAAATGGGCAAATGCTTAGCTGTAATAAGAAGATGTTCAGAATTTTTCACACAGAAGGCATTAAAACTAGTAATAAAATCTTTGGTATTATCTAACTTAGATTACTGTGCAGCAGTATGGTCTAATGCAGCAAAAAAACATCTGATGAAATTACAGATAATGCAGAATAAGGCAGCAAGAACAGCACTGCATTGCCCATATAGAACCAACATTGATAAAATGCACAAGGAACTAGAGTGGCTAAAGGTTGAAGATAGTGGAAGACAAACCTTGTGGAACTCATAAAGAATACTTATGAGCTAAAATATCCAGCGAGCCTTTATGATCAGTTAGAACAAATAAGAGCGAGAGAAACTAATACCACAAGATATTCAACAAAAAACTATTTTAAATTACCAAGAGCAAGAACTAATTACATGTGTAGAACTGTGGTTTACAGAGCTATTAAGGAGTGGAACTCTTTGCCTGTTTCACTACTTAAAATTGAGAGTAAAATATGTTTTAAGAAATCACTAAAAAGACATTATTTAACAAATGTAAAGATTAGCTGAATCAGTGCTAGTAAGATCAATAACCGGGCAGTTTAAGCTAAAACAGAGAAATTTTAATGTAATGTGTTACTTATGTACTATTTAATTGTTTTGTATGTATTTTCTGTTTGTCGGACCCCAGGAAGAATAGCTGCTATGGAAATAGTAGCTAATGGGGATCCAAATAAAACAATAAACTTGTCAAGTATCTCAGATTTTGTGTCTTTGCTTATATTGAGAAGGGTTCCGTTCTCCTGGTATGCTTCATTACCATGTTTGAGCTTCAATTCCACATCATACGAAAATTTAGGAATGACAAAAGGGTCAGGCCAAGGTCGACGGCAAATAGGACTGTCCTCAACGGACGATGGTGATGAAAGACTTGCTGTGTCCAGTGTTGAGTCAGTATGATACGACTCAGGGGCTTGCTTGATAATGATCTTAAGAGTTGCCTTCTCTTTAGGAAGTTCAGACAAGTTTACCAAGTTGCAGAACTCATTGTCAAAGTCTGAATCTTGAAATTGCACTACAAAGTCACCTTCCAAACCAAGCTTGCACTTCAAAAAAGTGTGAAAGGAATCAAGAGTCTCTGGCTCACTGTCAGTACTGTACGTATCTTCCTAATGTCATCTTTGTTTAGAATGATTCTCAGTAGCATTTTGGATTCTGGACACTGGGAGAGAATAAATAAAAAATAGCATCACCTTATTGCCTTAATACCATGTTTTGTTCCCAAACTAACCAGTCCCATTCTGCCTTTGTCCACCTGAAATATGTTTAGAATTTAGTCTTTCTATGGGTAATTCCCATTAATATTTACAGCATTTACCTGACACATATTTTACTAATGCATTGTGCAGATTATGATGCATCATCAAAGAGCTGCTGCAGTTACAATCACTAATAATGGTGTCCTACGAATTCCACAATGCTGAGAACAACGGTAAAATTTATGAGGGTATAAATATTTAAATTGTAAAGATTTAAATATTTCCTTGAAAAATGAAGTGTTATCACAATTCTTACAATGTGTTTATTACAATAACTAATATTGTAATAACGATAAACATTTAATTAATCTTGCAGCCCTGACATTAGGCTTAAAATTAATCGTGTTGGTATGGCCAAGTCTTATCCAGTTCAACTGTTCAGCAATGCATTAAATATACACATCTGAGTTCACTTAATCACATCACTTAAATTGCAACATCTCTTAGCATGAAAATACATCAAGTTTAGGAATAATCTGACAATTTGGTCAAACTTACCTCAATGTAGCAGAAATGCTTTTGGAGGGATCAACAGTCTGCCTCGCACCATATAAGCTGACAGGGGGAAGTAATCGTTGAGTTCCTCTGGCTGGACTACAAGCAGCTTTGCAGAGTAGTTCTTGCAGACTTCATAGCATCTCAGGTGTTCCAGGTACCAAGCTGTATAAGGTTCCACAATAAAACAGGGTGTGTTTTCCACAATTAGCACATTTATCATTTTCCCAAAATCAGGAAGTCCACTTGTGCTTCCTGTGGATAAAAACATTCCTTGAGTGTATTTGGTCCCATGGATGAAAGCAGTTGTAGCAAGAGACACAGAAGTCACACTTTTGTATTTCCTTTTGATAGCGTCCTTAACTGAGAGGTCCAAAATCTCAAAAGAAACAGTTGAAATTTTTCCAACTTGCACTGTTGGTTTGAACAGGTTAGGCATGTCCATATTATAAGCTAACATGAGCTGGTGCCTTGAAGCTAAAGTCATCAAAATATTTTTGAAGTTATTAACGTCCCGGACAACTTTCTTAAAAAAAGCTGTGCTTGGCCTCAAATCTTATTGTCCAGAAGTCAAGTAGAGGACCAAAACAGCGAATTAGATAGGGGTAGTGTTCAAGATAGTGGTGCTTCGGTTTCAACTTAAAAGCAGGAAAAGCTTCTTGCAGAAGCTGCCGATGTTCAAAGATTTTGGCTTCAAGGCAGAAAAGCTTTTCTTCTGTAAATGTGGATGAAGCTAAAATTTCCACAATGTCTTTAAGATCTGTAAGGACACACCAAGCTGTATCATTCTCTGACACTTTATCCCCAATCAGTAATGGCAGCAGCCTCAAAAGTGTCCAATTCTCATGTCCATTCCCACCAATTGTCCCTTTTAACATAAATGTGTTTGGAATTTTATGTGGCCTGTTTGTTTTGTCTGAAAACTTGTATGGGAAACGCTGAATTGCAGTATTTAGTTCCTCTAAAGTAAAATATTTCTTAGCAATCAATGTCTTTAAACACAAACACAGCTCCACAGGCACTATTCCTTCCAGCAAATCATGTAAAAAGTCAGGTGGAAAGGCTGTTACACAGTGAAAAAAGTTTAGCTTATTTAAGACAGTCACTTTTAATACCATTGACAACTATGCTCTCTTGCTCTTTAAGCTTCTGAACAGCTTCATTGTATGATATTTTTGTTCTAAGTGGAAAGCAACCAGTTCTGACAGATGTACTCTGTATTTCACTGCGGCTGGCTAAGCAGAATCTGCAAAGTTTATCAACAGAAAACGACTCCTGAAAGCCAGCAAAAGGAATGTGCTCCTAAATTATCTGATGACACATAAGTACCCGGTCTACTAATGTAAAATCCTTGATTCTCAAATATACAAAGCTCTTTGAGTAGTGGTTCAACAACTCGTTCATAACCAAATGTTTTCACATCAGTACTATTGCACAGCAAGGCTACATATATACTGGACAAGGCTGATCTGTACCTGATAGGCAAATTTGCAATTACCCAATAAATAGCAGTTATTTTATGTTTTTTTTCTTGAAGTTCCCAAAGGGTTACAAATTTCAAATTCGTCTATATATAACCCTAAGTAAACTGACAACTCATGAGAAACAATTTCACTCTCTTTGAAGTATAGCCCATCATAAAATGATCTGTACTGACCTGACTGTGATTGACAAAGTTTTGGAAAAATCAAATGTAACATCACATTTGATTTACTATTTCCTGAGTAGCTGATATAGATACATGCAAGACCGATTGCATACGTAGAAGCAAAGATGCAAGTCTACTCTTAATTTTGTCACCAATGTTATCATGTTCAACTCCAGCATCATAATCATCATCATCATCAAACTGTAAATCAAAATCCACATCAGGTGACTCAGTGTTATTAGAGGAGTTCCCGCCAGCATCTAGTTTAACACCGGAGTGTTCACTCAGTGGTGGGCAAGAAAGAAGTTCAGCTTTAAAGTCTTGTAACAAAGCAGAGCTATGATATCGACTTTTGTGTGAAGTAAAACTTGAATAAACCCTTGACTTAAAAGCACAATGATTAAAAGGACAAATGAGTTTCTTTTTTTCTCAAATGTGTTAAGATGACAGAAGTATTGTTTAACACTTGCAGGTTGGTTAAAGTCACATAACAGGCATCTAATTTTGAAGTTTACAGATTCACCACATTTAAATCCATGACTTCTCACGTGTGTTGCCAGAGCCTTGTGTGACTTAAAATAGCACACACAATCACTGTAAATGCAATGAAGTGGTAATCCTCCTCCATAATGACCGTGACTGGATCTATAATGCTCAAGTATTTTTCGACGATTGTTTGTGAAGTAAGTGCAAAACTTACATGTCCACCTCATACAATAACAGCTGCCATCCAATCAAAACCTGAAAGATAAAGTGACAGTATAACAGCTACAGATAAAATACAACTAACAAGCATGACCACCATTAAAATGACAAACATCTTAAACAAACACAAACATGTTTTAACTAGCTATGACAACCACCCAGACATACTTTAAAATGATACTAATTACTTATTTGGCACTAACTCAACTTTGAATGAAACAGGCAATACAATCTTGCAATGTGCACTAAGGAAAAAAAAAACTAAAACAAATATATATCTGATTTGTATCTGGTAATTCAAATGCCTCTACAATTTCAGTGAATGCTTGTTTGCTTATGGTTAGTTAGGTTTAACTTCACGATTGAAGCTCAAAAGTGACAGGTCGATTAACTGGCCAGCCAATTGACTGCGGTAGTTAGTTTTATATTCGACATTCGTTTAACATTCGCCATTCCGATCTATATAAATGGTTCAAAAAACACCTAACACCTATTTATTTTACGATTTCTTGCACAGATTTAAGTATACTACAAAAATTATTTTATTGTAATTTTGAGGTTAAATGTATTTATTTAAAGAAAGATTAAAATGAAACCGCTGATTAAGCGCCAAGTTCAGCTAAAGCGTTAGGGAGCGTCATCAAACTATCAGAAAAACGTAGGAAACATTTACTCTGCACTTATTACAGAGAAATACATCCATTAAAGTCTTGTAATGTATTAATGGATTCATGTCAATCTATTTTTTATGAACACAAAATAATGTATCTCACAACCTACAAACCTTGTTTTATAGATGATACCTTTATTTTTATTTTATTTTTATTTATACTTAAGATCAATGAATACGTAATACTTTTATATTGGAACTAAATAAATCTATTAAACTCTTACATGATTTAATATAAGAAACCCAAACTATTTTTAATATACACATACTAATGTCCCTCACATCCTACAAAAGTTGTTTTTTAAATTATACTTTTTTTTTTTTTTTTAATTTATACTTAAGATCAATGAATACGTAATGTGTGTATAAGAGATAAATCTATTAAACTCTTACATGATTTAATATAAGAAACCCAAACTATTTTTAATATACACATACTAATGTCCCTCACATCCTACAAACCTTCTTTTTTAAATAATACTTTTATTTTTAATTTATTTTAATTTATAGTTTATATCAATGCATACGTAATAAGTGTGTATAACAGATAAATCTATTAAACTCTTACATGATTTAATATAATAAACCCAAAATATTTTTACCATACACATATTAATGTCCCTCACATCCTACAAAAGTTGTTTTATAGATACTACTTTTATTTTTAATTTATTTTAATTTACACTTAGGTTCAATGAATCCATAATACTTTTATATTGGAACTAAAGAAATCTATTAAACTCTGAAATCATTTAATATACTAAACCCAAACTATTTTTATTATACACATACTAATGTCCCTCACATCCTACAAAAAATGTTTTTTTTAAATAATAATTTCATTTTTAGTTTATTTTAATTAATAGTTAAAATTAATGAATACGTAATACTTTTATATTGTAACTAAATAATTCTATTAAACTCTAACATGATGTAATATACTAAACCCAAACTATTTTTAATATACACATATTAATGTCCCTCACATCCTACAAAAGTTGTTTTTTTAAATAACACTTTTATTTTTATTTTTTATTTATAATTAAGATCAATGAATATGTAATGTGTGTATAAGAGATAAATCTATTAAACTCTTACATGATTTCATATACTAAACCCCAACTATTTTTAATATACACATATTAATGTCCCTCACATCCTACAAACCTTCTTTTTTAAATAATAATTTCATTTTTAGTTTATTTTAATTTATACTTAAGATCAATGAATCCATAATACACTTATATTGGAACTACATAAATCTATTAAACACTTACATGATTTAATATAATAAACCCAAACTATTTTTAATATACACATATTAATGTCCCTCACAACCTACAAAACTTGTTTTTTAAATAATAATTTTATTTCTGATTTATTTTAATTTATACTTAAGATCAAAGAAAACCATAATACTTTTATATTGGAACTACAGAAATCTATTAAACTCTGATATCATTTAATACAATAAACCCAAACTATTTTTATTATACACATTCTAATGTCCCTCACATCCTACAAAAGTTGTTTTATAGATACTGCTTTTATTTCTACTCTATTTTAATTTACAGTTAAGATCAATGAATACGTAATAAATGTGTACAAGAGATACATCTATTTAACTCTGATATAATTTAATATAATAAACCCAAACTATTTTTAATATACACATACTAATGTCCCTCACATCCTACAAAACTTGTTTTTTAAATAATACTTTTATTTTTAATTTATTTTAATTTATAGTTAAAATCAGTATATAAATACTGTCGAATATAAAACTAACTTTACCGCAGTAGCCAATTGTAGCCTTTCGTAAATAATCGGCATGGCCGGTTACTTTTGAACAGACCTGCGCTCACGAGGTGGTAAACAAAATAGATCTACCATCAGTGACTGATTTGTTAGTTACAAGAATCACCAAGTTAGTTAGTTACATTTGTTTGTATTTGTTGAGACAGCCTCAGTTCAGTCCAAGTTGGTTTACGTTAACAGTTTTAAAACATTATTTCAAACACTTAAACAGTTTTAAAAGGTTCTACTAACATGACTGATAGCAGTTACACTTACGAAGCCTTTCACACCGAACTGGATTTGTCTGAGATTTTCCCGCCCTCTGCTCTATTTTTGCGACGTCTCTCTGTTATAAAAGTTCAACTAACTGAAGCGCAAACTAGGAATTTTAACTGCGTGTCCTCACCTATGAGGGGGAAAGTTCCAAAACAGCCGATGGACATCTGAGCTGTGTACACAAACACTCCTGAAGTTTAATCTCCTCGCTGAATCTCTATGTTCCTGCAAATCATGGACGCTAATTAATGTCTTGTCCTAAATCATTCCTTCCTCCCTACGCAGTGCACCCTCCATGTCATAAAACAGCAATACCTCCACCCAAACAGAGCATGGTATAACCAAAATAAATTCATTTATATTCATCAACAGGTTAAACAAGACTATGTAATGTTTAGTTACTGGTTAATGACTTTTGTGATGTAGTGCACTATGTAGGGAATAACAGGGTGAGATTGGTTTCTGCACACTGCTCGTTTGTGTTAACTCCGAGTTGTTTTTAGACGCTCCACAGTACGTTAGTTTCGGTTCACAGTTGATTCAGTTCACCTGAACACAACTTGGCAAAATTACACAAAAGTCACTCAAAAGTGTGAATTGTTTGATGAGAACGACGTGTTCTGTGTGTAACGGTCTTTAAAACAACAAGCGTTAATCACAAAAATGGAAACCCCACGTATCTTCACTTAATGTGTCTAAACTACTATCAGTCATGTTAGTAGAACCTTTTAAAAATGTTTAATGGTCTCAACGAGATAGTAAAAGTGAGAAGAACTTAAGAAACTTACCTTAAATGTAAACAAGCGCCGAAGCACAGAGATTAACTTCAGTCCCCAGCTTGAAGGCAGAAAGAAAATATGGCGAAATGGCGGGCTCTTTGCAGCAGCACGTAGAACGTGCTGATGTAATATACGAAGAAATCACGACGTTATGACACGTACATCGTTTCGACTATTCTCTTGATTTATGATGACTTGATTTTCTAAGTTTTAAAAACTTTTTATTAGTTGAGAAAATAAAAACATGGAATATTAAGTTATCACAACAAATTCAGTGATTGGTAGTCATACCAACAACAATATTTAAGTTAGGATAACTTAAGGCCAAAATTATTTTTTACAGTGTAGACTTAACTGGACCTTGGTAGACTTTACTGGACCTTGGTAGACTTTAGTGGACCTTGGTAGACTTAACTGGACCTTGGTAGACCTTAGTAGACCTTAGTAGACCTTGGTAGACCTTAGTGGACCTTGGTAGACCTTAGTGGACCTTGGTAGACTTTAGTGGACCTTGGTAGACTTTAGTGGACCTTGGGAACCCTTAGTGGACCTTGGTAAACTTTAGTGGACATTGGTAGACCTTAGTGGACCTTGGTAGACCTTGGTGGACCTTGGTAGACCTTAGTGGACCTTGGTAGACCTTAGTGGGCCTTGGTAGACCTTAGTGGACCTTGGTAGACCTTGGTAGACCTTGGTAGACCTTAGTGGACCTAAGTAGACCTTAGTGGACCTTTCTAGACTTTAGTGGACCTTGGTAGACCTTGGGAGACCTTAGTGGACCTTAGTAGACCTTAGTGGACCTTGGTAGACTTTAGTGGACCTTGGTAGACTTTAGTGGACCTTGGTAGACCTTAGTGGACCTTGGTAGACTTTAGTGGACCTTAGTAGACCTTAGTGGACCTTGGTAGACTTAACTGGACCTTGTAAGACCTTAGTAGACCTTAGTGGACCTTGGTAGACCTTAGTGAACCTTGGTAGACTTTAGTGGACCTTGGTAGACCTTGGTAGACCTTAGTGGACCTTGGTAGACCTTAGTGGACCTTGGTAGACCTTAGTGGACCTTGGTAGACCTCAGTGGACCTTGGTAGACTTAACTGGACCTTGGTAGACTTTAGTGGACCTTGGAAGACCTTAGTGGACCTTGGTAGACCTTAGTGGACCTTGGTAGACTTTAGTGGACCTTGGTAGACCTTAGTGGACCTTGGTAGACCTTAGTGGACCTTGGTGGACCTTGGTAGACCTTGGTAGACCTTGGTAGACTTAACTGGACCTTGGTAGACCTTAGTGGACCTTGGTAGACTTAGTGGACCTTGGTAGACTTTAGTGGACCTTGGTAGACCTTAGTGGACCTTGGTAGACCTTAGTTGACCTTGGTAGACTTTAGTGGACCTTGGTAGACCTTAGTGGACCTTAGTGGACCTTGGTAGACCTTAGTGGACCTTGGTAGAACTTAGTGGACCTTCGTAGAAACTTAGTGGACCTTGGAAGACATTAGTGGACCTTGGTAGACCTTGGTAGACATTAGTGGACCTAAGTAGACCTTAGTGGACCTTGGTAGACTTTAGTGGACCTTGGTAGACCTTAGTGGACCTTGGTAGACTTAACTGGACTTTGGTAGACCTTAGTAGACCTTAGTGGACCTTGGTAGACCTTAGTGGACCTTGGTAGACCTTGGTAGACCTTGTTAGACCTTGGTAGACCTTAGTGGACCTTGGTAGACTTTAGTGGACCTTGGTAGACCTTAGTGGACCTTGGTAGACTTTAGTGGACCTTGGTAGACCTTGGTAGACCTTAGTGGACCTTGGTAGACTTTAGTGGACCTTGGTAGACCTTGGTAGATCTTAGTGGACCTTGGTACACCTTAGTGGACCTTGGTAGACTTTAGTGGACCTTGGTAGACCTTAGTGGACCTTGGTAGACTTTAGTGGACCTTGGTAGACCTTGGTAGACCTTAGTGGATTTGGTAGACTTTAGTGGACCTTGGTAGACCTTGGTGGACCTTGGTAGACCTTAGTGGACCTTGGTAGACCTTGGTAGACCTTAGTGGACATTGGTAGACTTTAGTGGACCTTGGTAGACCTTAGTGGACCTTGGTAGACTTTAGTGGACCTTGGTAGACCTTAGTGGACCTTGGTAGACTTAACTGAACCTTGGAAGACCTTAGTAGACCTTAGTGGACCTTGGTAGACTTTAGTGGACCTTGGTAGACCTTGGTAAACCTTGGTAGACCTTAGTGGACCTTAGTGGACCTTGGTAGACTTAACTGGACCTTTGTAGACCTTAGTAGACCTTAGTGGACCTCAGTAGACCTTAGTGGACCTTGGTAGACCTTAGTGGACCTTGGTAGACTTTAGTGGACCTTGGTAGACCTTGGTAGACCTTAGTGGACCTTGGTAGACCTTAGTGGACCTTGGTAGACTTTAGTGGACCTTGGTAGACCTTGGTAGACCTTAGTGGACCTTGGTAGACTTTAGTGGACCTTGGTAGACCTTAGTGGACCTTGGTAGACCTTAGTGGACCTTGGTAGACTTTAGTGGACCTTGGAAGACCTTAGTGGACCTTGGTAGACCTTAGTGGACCTTGGTAGACTTTAGTGGACCTTGGTAGACCTTAGTGGACCTTAGTGGACCTTGGTAGACCTTAGTGGACCTTGGTAGACCTTGGTAGACCTTAGTGGACCTTGGTAGACTTAACTGGACCTTGGTAGACCTTAGTGGACCTTGGTAGACTTAGTGGACCTTGGTAGACTTTAGTGGACCTTGGTAGACCTTAGTGGACCTTGGTAGACCTTAGTTGACCTTGGTAGACTTTAGTGGACCTTGGTAGACCTTAGTGGACCTTAGTGGACCTTGGTAGACCTTAGTGGACCTTGGTAGAACTTAGTGGACCTTGGAAGACATTAGTGGACCTTGGTAGACCTTGGTAGACATTAGTGGACCTACAGTGTATCACAAAAGTGAGTACACCCCTCACATTTCTGCAGATTTTTAAGTATATCTTTTCATGGGACAACACTGACAAAATGACACTTTGACACAATGAAAAGTAGTCTGTGTGCAGCTTATATAACAGTGTAAATTTATTCTTGCTTCAAAATAACTCAATATACAGCCATTAACGTCTAAACCACCGGCAACAAAAGTGAGTACACCCCTTAGTGAAAGTTCCTGAAGTGTCAATATTTTGTGTGGCCACCATTATTTCCCAGAACTGCCTTAACTCTCCTGGGCATGGAGTTTACCAGAGCTTCAGAGGTTGCCACTGGAATGCTTTTCCACTCCTCCATGACGACATCACGGAGCTGGCGGATATTCGAGACTTTGCGCTCCTCCACCTTCCGCTTGAGGATGCCCCAAAGATGTTCTATTGGGTTTAGGTCTGGAGACATGCTTGGCCAGTCCATCACCTTTACCCTCAGCCTCTTCAATAAAGCAGTGGTCGTCTTAGAGGTGTGTTTGGGGTCATTATCATGCTGGAACACTGCCCTGCGACCCAGTTTCCGGAAGGAAGGGGATCATGCTCTGCTTCAGTATTTCACAGTACATATTGGAGTTCATGTGTCCCTCAATGAAATGTAACTCCCCAACACCTGCTGCACTCATGCAGCCCCAGACCATGGCATTCCCACCACCATGCTTGACTGTAGGCATGACACACTTATCTTTGTACTCCTCACCTGATTGCCGCCACACATGCTTGAGACCATCTGAACCAAACAAATTAATCTTGGTCTCATCAGACCATAGGACATGGTTCCAGTAATCCATGTCCTTTGTTGACATGTCTTCAGCAAACTGTTTGCAGGCTTTCTTGTGTAGAGACTTCAGAAGAGGCTTCCTTCTGGGGTGACAGCCATGCAGACCAATTTGATGTAGTGTGCGGCGTATGGTCTGAGCACTGACAGGCTGACCCCCCACCTTTTCAATCTCTGCAGCAATGCTGACAGCACTCTTGCGCCTATCTTTCAAAGACAGCAGTTGGATGTGACGCTGAGCACGTGCACTCAGCTTCTTTGGACGACCAAAGCGAGGTCTGTTCTGAGTGGACCCTGCTCTTTTAAAACTCTGGATGATCTTGGCCACTGTGCTGCAGCTCAGTTTCAGGGTGTTGGCAATCTTCTTGTAGCCTTGGCCATCTTCATGTAGCGCAACAATTCGTCTTTTAAGATCCTCAGGGAGTTATTTGCCATGAGGTGCCATGTTGGAACTTTCAGTGACCAGTATGAGAGAGTGTGAGAGCTGTACTACTAAATTGAACACACCTGCTCCCTATGCACAACTGAGACCTAGTAACACTAACGAGTCACATGACATTTTGGAGGGAAAATGACAAGCAGTGCTCAATTTGGACATTTAGGGGTGTAGTCTCTTAGGGGTGTACTCACTTTTGTTGCCGGTGGTTTAGACATTAATGGCTGTATATTGAGTTATTTTGAGGGAAGAATAAATTTACACTGTTATATAAGCTGCACACAGACTACTTTTCATTGTGTCAAAGTGTCATGTTGTCAGTGTTGTCCCATGAAAAGATATACTTAAATATCTGCAGAAATGTGAGGGGTGTACTCACTTTTGTGATACACTGTAAGTAGACCTTAGTGGACCTTGGTAGACTTTAGTGGACCTTGGTAGACCTTAGTGGACCTTGGTAGACTTAACTGGACTTTGGTAGACCTTAGTAGACCTTAGTGGACCTTGGTAGACCTTAGTGGACCTTGGTAGACCTTGTTAGACCTTGGTAGACCTTAGTGGACCTTGGTAGACTTTAGTGGACCTTGGTAGACCTTAGTGGACCTTGGTAGACTTTAGTGGACCTTGGTAGACCTTAGTGGACCTTGGTAGACTTTAGTGGACCTTGGTAGACCTTGGTAGATCTTAGTGGACCTTGGTACACCTTAGTGGACCTTGGTAGACTTTAGTGGACCTTGGTAGACCTTAGTGGACCTTGGTAGACTTAACTGGACTTTGGTAGACCTTAGTAGACCTTAGTGGACCTTGGTAGACCTTAGTGGACCTTGGTAGACCTTGTTAGACCTTGGTAGACCTTAGTGGACCTTGGTAGACTTTAGTGGACCTTGGTAGACCTTAGTGGACCTTGGTAGACTTTAGTGGACCTTGGTAGACCTTAGTGGACCTTGGTAGACTTTAGTGGACCTTGGTAGACCTTGGTAGATCTTAGTGGACCTTGGTACACCTTAGTGGACCTTGGTAGACTTTAGTGGACCTTGGTAGACCTTAGTGGACCTTGGTAGACTTAACTGGACTTTGGTAGACCTTAGTAGACCTTAGTGGACCTTGGTAGACCTTAGTGGACCTTGGTAGACCTTGTTAGACCTTGGTAGACCTTAGTGGACCTTGGTAGACTTTAGTGGACCTTGGTAGACCTTAGTGGACCTTGGTAGACTTTAGTGGACCTTGGTAGACCTTAGTGGACCTTGGTAGACTTTAGTGGACCTTGGTAGACCTTGGTAGATCTTAGTGGACCTTGGTACACCTTAGTGGACCTTGGTAGACTTTAGTGGACCTTGGTAGACCTTAGTGGACCTTGGTAGACTTTAGTGGACCTTGGTAGACCTTGGTAGACCTTAGTGGATTTGGTAGACTTTAGTGGACCTTGGTAGACCTTGGTGGACCTTGGTAGACCTTAGTGGACCTTGGTAGACCTTGGTAGACCTTAGTGGACCTTGGTAGACTTTAGTGGACCTTGGTAGACCTTAGTGGACCTTGGTAGACTTTAGTGGACCTTGGTAGACCTTAGTGGACCTTGGTAGACTTAACTGAACCTTGGTAGACCTTAGTAGACCTTAGTGGACCTTGGTAGACTTTAGTGTACCTTGGTAGACCTTGGTAGACCTTGGTAGACCTTAGTGGACCTTAGTGGACCTTGGTAGACTTAACTGGACCTTTGTAGACCTTAGTAGACCTTAGTGGACCTCAGTAGACCTTAGTGGACCTTGGTAGACCTTAGTGGACCTTGGTAGACCTTAGTGGACCTTGGTAGACTTAACTGGACCTTTGTAGACCTTAGTGGACCTTGGTAGACCTTAGTGGACCTTGGTAGACTTTAGTGGACCTTGGTAGACCTTAGTAGACCTTAGTGGACCTTGGTAGACCTTAGTGGACCTTTGTAAACCTTGGTAGACTTTAGTGGACCTTGGTAGACCTTGGTAGACCTTAGTGGACTTTGGTAGACCTTAGTGGACCTTGGTAGACTTTAGTGGACCTTGGTAGACCTTAGTGGACCTTGGTAGACTTTAGTGGACCTTGGTAGATCTTAGTGGACCTTGGTAGACCTTAGTGGACCTTGGTAGACCTTAGTGGACCTTGGTAGACTTTAGTGGACCTTGGTAGACTTAACTGGACCTTGGTAGACTTTAGTGGACCTTGGTAGACCTTAGTGGACCTTGGTAGACCTTAGTTGACCTTGGTAGACTTTAGTGGACCTTGGTAGACCTTAGTGGACCTTAGTGGACCTTGGTAGACCTTAGTGGACCTTGGTAGAACTTAGTGGACCTTGGAAGACATTAGTGGACCTTGGTAGACCTTGGTAGACATTAGTGGACCTAAGTAGACCTTAGTGGACCTTGGTAGACTTTAGTGGACCTTGGTAGACCTTAGTGGACCTTGGTAGACTTAACTGGACTTTGGTAGACCTTAGTAGACCTTAGTGGACCTTGGTAGACCTTAGTGGACCTTGGTAGACCTTGTTAGACCTTGGAAGACCTTAGTGGACCTTGGTAGACTTTAGTGGACCTTGGTAGACCTTAGTGGACCTTGGTAGACTTTAGTGGACCTTGGTAGACCTTAGTGGACCTTGGTAGACTTTAGTGGACCTTGGTAGACCTTGGTAGATCTTAGTGGACCTTGGTACACCTTAGTGGACCTTGGTAGACTTTAGTGGACCTTGGTAGACCTTAGTGGACCTTGGTAGACTTTAGTGGACCTTGGTAGACCTTGGTAGACCTTAGTGGATTTGGTAGACTTTAGTGGACCTTGGTAGACCTTGGTGGACCTTGGTAGACCTTAGTGGACCTTGGTAGACCTTGGTAGACCTTAGTGGACCTTGGTAGACTTTAGTGGACCTTGGTAGACCTTAGTGGACCTTGGTAGACTTTAGTGGACCTTGGTAGACCTTAGTGGACCTTGGTAGACTTAACTGAACCTTGGTAGACCTTAGTAGACCTTAGTGGACCTTGGTAGACTTTAGTGGACCTTGGTAGACCTTGGTAGACCTTGGTAGACCTTAGTGGACCTTAGTGGACCTTGGTAGACTTAACTGGACCTTTGTAGACCTTAGTGGACCTCAGTAGACCTTAGTGGACCTTGGTAGACCTTAGTGGACCTTGGTAGACCTTAGTGGACCTTGGTAGACTTAACTGGACCTTTGTAGACCTTAGTGGACCTTGGTAGACCTTAGTGGACCTTGGTAGACTTTAGTGGACCTTGGTAGACCTTAGTAGACCTTAGTGGACCTTGGTAGACCTTAGTGGACCTTTGTAAACCTTGGTAGACTTTAGTGGACCTTGGTAGACCTTGGTAGACCTTAGTGGACTTTGGTAGACCTTAGTGGACCTTGGTAGACTTTAGTGGACCTTGGTAGACCTTAGTGGACCTTGGTAGACTTTAGTGGACCTTGGTAGATCTTAGTGGACCTTGGTAGACCTTAGTGGACCTTGGTAGACCTTAGTGGACCTTGGTAGACTTTAGTGGACCTTGGTAGACTTAACTGGACCTTGGTAGACCTTAGTAGACCTTAGTGGACCTTGGTAGACCTTAGAGTCAAGTCAACTTTATTTATATAGCGCTTTTTACAATATACATTGTCTCAAAGCAACTTTACAAAATCCAGGACCGACAGATACAAAAACCCCTGTTGAGCAAGCCGAGGGCGACTGTGGCAAGGAAAAACTCCCTGAAAATTACAGGAAGAAACCTTGAGAGGAACCAGACTCAGCAGGGCCCATCCTTCTTGGGTGGCCTGGAGGATACTTTAAATAAATACACGATTTACACAAATCATACAAACACAGAATTAAATGATCTAAAAGTCATAACTGGTAATAAATAGATAAATAAACAATTAAATAATAATAGAGTTGTTATCCGCTCTAGTCTTCAATAAAGTCTGTAGTGATTTCTTGTCGTTGCAATTACTCCAGACCCGTCACATCTGACAGGAGCAACATCGTTGTCCCGGCAGTCTCGACTTTAATCCTTAACCCCGGCGGGTAAACAGGTTTCCATCAGAATGCCCTCGGGGTAAAACAACAGAGAATGTAGTTAATAATGTACAATGCTAGTTGACAAACAGTTTTACAGAGAGTTTTAGACTCCGGCAGCCCTAATTATTACAGCATAACTAAAAGGGAGAGCGAGCAGGTAACAAGGTCATGAAGGCTTTCACAGGACATCAGCGCCCATCTCCCCACCGTCATCAAACCTGAGTGATCGGACAAGAGAGGCAGAACGACAGCAACCCAACATCCCTGATCACCACAAGTTTCTATGACCAAGAACCCCCAAGCTCTGCGCCTTTGTCTATACTAATCAAAAGCCTGAGAAAATAAATATGTTTTCAGTCTAGACTTAAACATTGAGACGTGTCCGAATCCCGAACAGAGGCAGGAAGATTATTCCAAAGTTGTGGAGCTTTGTAAGAAACGCTCTTTCACCAGCCGTGATCTTTTTTATTTTAGGAACTATAAGTAACCCTGCATCTTGTGAATGAAGTGGACGCGCTGGGCTGTAGTGATTAATAAGTTCACTCAGATACTGTGGAGCCAGACCATGTAGCGCTTTATAAGTTAGTAAAAGTATTTTGTAATCAATGCGAAATTTAACTGGCAGCCAGTGTAGAGATGATAGAACAGGAGTAATATGGTAAAATTTTTTAGTTCTAGTTAGCACTCGAGCTGCTGCATTTTGAACTAATTGGAGTTTGTTTAAGGATCTACCAGAGCATCCAGTTAGAAGAGCATTACAATAATCTAACCGAGAAGTTATAAACGCATGGATCAGTTTTTCGGCGTCATTAACAGATAGTATATTTCTTATTTTAGAAATGTTACGCAAATGATAGAAAGCAACTCTAGTAATATTATTAACGTGTGTATCAAATGAGAGATCTGAATCTATTGTGACACCTAAGTTTTTTACATCTGGGCTGGGAGTAACAGAGAACGTGTTTAAGTTTAGCACCAGGTTAGACAACTTGTCTCTTGCAGCTTTAGAGCCAACAAGTAAAACCTCTGTTTTATCTGAATTAAGTAAAAGAAAATTACACGACATCCAGTTTTTTATGTCGTTTACACAATCTTCTATCTTACTGATTGTGTCAGTATCATTTGGTTTGGCTGATATATACAGCTGTGTGTCATCTGCATAGCAGTGAAAGTTTATGCCATGTTTATGAATAATTTCACCTAGTGGAAGCATATAGAGTGTAAATAATAGCGGTCCCAGTACCGACCCCTGTGGAACACCATACTTTACTTTTGTAGTTTCCGAGCATTTATTATTTACATAAACGAATTGCGAGCGGTTAGTCAGATATGATTTAAACCAAGAGAGTGCGAGTCCTTTAACACCTACTGTATTTTCTAGCCTCTCCAGTAAAATGTTCTGATCGACCGTATCAAACGCTGCACTAAGATCTAATAGAACAAGAAAAGAGACACATCCATTATCAGAAGACATTAACAACTCGTTAACTACTCTAATTAATGCGGTTTCGGTTCTATGGTTGGGTCTAAATCCTGATTGAAATTTTTCATGAATACAATTTTCATTCAAATAAGAACATAGCTGTTTGGAAACGACCTTTTTCTAATATCTTTGAGACAAAAGGAAGGTTTGAAATTGGCCTATAATTAGCTAGTACATGTGGATCAAGATTAGGTTTTTTAATCAGGGGTTTAATAACAGCACTTTTAAACAATTTAGGTACATATCCAAGGCTAAGGGATGCATTGATTAATGTAAGCAGGGGCTCTACAATAGCTGGGAGTAAATCTTTAAGTAGACGAGTTGGAACAGGATCGAGTATACACGATGATGACTTCGATGATTTAATCAACACAGTTAGTTCATTTTGGGAGATTGGATTAAAGGAATTTAGTTGGATTAACTCGTTACTGTTATCATCACTGTTATCACCAATGCTGCTCGGAGTGAGTCCATACTTAACATTGGCAGGTGACACACTCTGACTCTGAAGTCGTATTTTTTCTATCTTGTCATTAAAGAATTTTAAAAAATCATCGCTGGTACAGTCAGGCGGTATATTAGATTCAGTTTCATTGGCGTTTTTAGTTAATATGGACACTGTCTCGAAAAGGAATCTAGGATTGTTTTTATTTTTCTCTATTAGGGACGAATAATATAAAGATTTAGCTTTTATAAGTGCATGTTTATACTCAGTTAGAGCATCTTTCCAAGCAATCTTATACACCTCCAGTGTAGTGTGACGCCACTTGCGTTCTAATTTTCGTGCTGCTTGTTTAAGTGCGCATGTGTGGTCATTGTACCATGGAGCAAGTTTTTTCTCCCTAATCAGTTTAGTTTTGAGTGGGGCTACGTTATCTAAGGTTGTGCGCAGTACGGTCTCTAGGTTTTGAGTCGCCTGATCTAGTTCTTTAGGTTCTGATGCTGATATATTTGGTAATTCTGGTAGGCAGTTTATGAACGCTGCTGCAGTTGCAGATGTAATAGTGCGCTTACATTTAAAACGATGTGGTTGCTGTATATTATTGGACAGGGACACTTCATAAATTAGTAGGGAGTGATCAGAGATTAAGTCATTCTGTGGTACAATTTCCAGGTTGTCTATGTTTATACCATAAGTAAGCCATTAAATCTAAGGTATGTTTACAGCCGTGAGTGGGTCCTGTTACATTTTGGGTGATGCCTAAGGATTCTAAAATAGAGTCAAACGCAGTTTTGAGTGGATTACACTTATCCTCATAATGAATATTAAAGTCACCAACAATTAGAGCTTTCTTAGTTGATAAGACTAATTTAGAAAGAAAATCGGCAAATTCGTTAAGAAATTCTGAGTAAGGACCAGGGGGTCGATAAACAGTAACCAGTTTAAACATACTAGTTTTATCAGATGAACATTTATTGGTTATGTCAGAGATAAGAACTTCAAACGAGTTTGTTATGGGAGTTGAGTTTACAGTAAGACTTATGTCTTTATCATAAATTGTGGCTATTCCTCCACCACGACCACTAAGACGTGGCTTATGTTCATAACTGTAACCCGGAGGAGGTGCTTCATTTAAACTTAGATACTCATCAGGTCTAGCCCAGGTCTCGGTTAAACAAAGTGCACTAAGACAATTATCTGTAATTATTTCATTTACAATTACTGTTTTGCATGCCAGTGACCTGATATTTAGAAGTCCTAACTTTAGTTTAGCCTTACTAGAGTTTTCATGATGCTCATTTAGATTAATTTTAATTAAGTTATTATGACATACTTTTTGATTTTGTTTTGGCTTACACCTGCCACGGTAAACAGACACAGTCTCAATGGTTTGTGACCTAAGGATTCCGGGTGACGTCCGATGGCGACTCGCAGACAGTCGGTTAGGCCTGTTAGTCTGCTGCCTGGTCTTGGCTCTGGATAGTCATTTAACACTATCTGCCGCTACACTAACGCGGTGGTAAAGCCTGTCACCTATGCTGCAAGAAATGCGAGCAGCACCCTCCCACGTGGGGTGGACACCATCCCGCTTCAAAAGACCAGGCCTTCCCTCAAAGGTGGACCAGTTATCTACAAAATCAATGCAGTTTTCTGAGCACCATTTAGACATCCAGCGGTTCAGCGACAACAACCTGCTGTAGGTTTCGACACTGGGTCGAATCGGTAAGGGGCCAGAGCACACTACTGCCTCAGACATCGACCTAGCTAACTCACACACCTCTTTAACATTACTCTTAGTAACCTCAGACTGCCGTAAACGAACATCATTAGTGCCGACGTGGATAACAATCTTCGAAAATCTACGATTAGCATTAGCCAGCACTTTTAGATTTGCTCTGATGTCAGGCGCCCTGGCCCCCGGAATACAAGTGACTATGGTTGCTGGTGTCTCTATGGGGGTCGCAATACGCACGTGTCGGAGCTGAGAATCTCCTATAACCAGAGCACTTACATTAACAGGCTGCTCAGTGGGTGGCTCACTGAGTGGGGAAAACCTGTTGGACACGTGCAACTGAGATGGTCGGTGCTTTGCCCTACGACCAGGGATGGACTGGCCATCGGGAGGGTCGGGAGTTTTCCCGGTGGGCCGCTCTGTGTGTGGGCCGCTGAGAGAGTGAAAAATAAATTCTGTTTTAAATATTCCTGAATAATAATCCTGAAGTGTGCATTGGCCCACCACAGTATCCTCGCTGCATGTCCATTGGCCAATCACAGAAATGTCCCTCCCCCAGGATAAACCGTAATCACAATCACCAGTACAAAAACTATGAATGAGTGCGAGATGGAGAAAGGGTCGAAAAAGTGTAAAGGAGGTGCAGAAAAAGCCCGTGATAAAACACAGAAAAAGCTGCAAGCAGATGCAGAAAAGTGCAGGAAACTGGACAACCTGTTTGGCAGTGAGAAACTACAGCATATCCACAGAGCAGAAAAGGAAAAGTTCTAGTTAGTGTTCAGTGACTCTGCTTCGTTAGTAACGCCGTTTAAGAAGAGACTGTGGGCCCATCTCAAATGTCGCCTATGCCCTACTTAGGGTACTTCCTAACAGTACAAAACATTTCTTTTAACAGTCACTGAATGAATAATAAGTAGTTATCTACTACTTATTAATAATACCAGGGACTTTAAACCAGCCGTTTTAAGGACGATTTTTGTAAAAGTTCTATGATATCATGTCCAACATAGTGCACTACATAGCGCGGTGGATATAATTTGAGATGGTACCATTAGTCTCTGCTCTTCAGAAAAAGTAAACACTATATTGTCCTCTATAATACAGAAAGGAAAATGCAGTTGTTCAGGAAATTTTTAGAGTGATTATGTGCATAGCGCACATGGTTAATTTCCCTTGTCAACATGTAAAGTATTTACACATGCGATTTATTTCTTTGCTCATCGGAGCAATGCACTAATTTGGAACAAACGTGAATCACATGTGAATAAAAGTGCGAAAAAAGCATATTTACCAGTGTTAAAGGTTAAATGAAAGAAAGGTTTAATTTTATTTCTTGCGGTTTAATGAAACAGGATGGGGAAATCCAATAGAACCATTTAAGAAATTGTAAATTTTATGTGTGTGATAGATGGATAGAACTATTAATCCCAAAGGAAAGTGTTGGAAATATATATATTTGTTTGTAGTTATTTTTTTATTATTTTAATTTTTATTATAGTGAGTTATTAACTTTAGTGGTAACATACAGTAGATGAAAACTATTAATATCAATCATCTAACATTTGATTAGGGGCTGATATGTGTGGCGCGATGTGCTTGTAGTGGGCTGGTCAAGAAAAAAGTCCAGGGCTGAATATTGTTCCCAGTCCAGCCCTGCCTACGACTATGTCGCCGAGACGTCACCCAGTCGCCCCGCTGTGAGGGCTCTAATGCCGGAGTCTGGGGTTCTATACCTGAACTGCTGGCATTCGGGACTGCTACAGCTGAATCTAAGCCCTCACTAGTAGTAGTCTGTTCTAATGCCCGAATGCGCCCTTCTAACACTGAGATCTTCTCCGTCAGACTAACAACTAATCTACACTTATCACATTTAAAGTTATCACTAAACACGGAGAAGGAATAACTGAACATGTTGCACTCGGAACAGGGAAATAATGCTCCTGCTGGGGCCATAATAACAATACTTAGCTTTAGAAGATGAGTTGAAGTTGATGTTTATGTTGGAGTTGATGTTTATGTTGGTTTCACCGGCGCTTCTGCTGGTAGTCACAGAAAAACGGCTTTAATTCCGGACGAAACAGGCGTTGATAAGCTGAAATACAAAAACCAACAACCAAACAACACAAATGCGCTTCGTTCGGATAAAACGGCTGTAATTCTTAAGGAAAACGGTGTTTATGCGCTTGTGTACAAAACAAATAAACAGAACGCGGTACCTACGGACAGAAAACGGTTTTAACTTCCCACAAAACAAAGGTGTTTAAGCGCTGAAGTACAAAAACAAACAAACACAAACGCGCTTTGTTTCCGACAAAACCGGCTGTAATTCTAAAGGAAAACGGTGTTTATGCTCTGGTGTACAAAATAAATAAACAGAACGCGGTTCCTACGAACAGACTCTGCTTTAACTCTCCACAAAGCAAATATGTTTAAGCGCTAAAATACAAAAACAAACAAACACAAACGCGCTTCGTGCGGACAGAAAGCGGTTTTAATTCTGGATGAATAAAATGTTTATGCGCTGAATTACAAAACAAACTAAAACCGGCTTCGTTCGGATGCCGGTAGCAGAAGTTTTCACAAGCACGGATTTACGTTAGTAAACAAGCGTAAACACAAGCGCTTTTTTACGATAGACAAAATAACACTCTATATCAACTACGTGCAAAAGATTAACGTTTAAAACATACGTATATAAAAAGTTATTTAGCTAATGGCTACAAACAAACAACTAGGCTACAGTCTCAGTGTGCGTACCACCGGAAACCGGACAAGGTATAGCAAAGTCTACCAAGGTATAGCAGGGTCTACCAAGGTCCAGCAAAGTCTACCAAGGTATAGCAGGGTCTACCAAGGTCCAGCAAAGTCTACCAAGGTATAGCAGGGTCTACCAAGGTCCAGCAAAGTCTACCAAGGTATAGCAGGGTCTACCAAGGTATAGCAGGGTCTACCAAGGTATAGCAGGGTCTACCAAGGTATAGCAGGGTCTACCAAGGTATAGCAAAGTCTACAAAGGTATAGCAGGGTCTACCAAGGTCCAGCAAAGTCTACCAAGGTATAGCAGGGTCTACCAAGGTCCAGCAAAGTCTACCAAGGTATAGCAGGGTCTACCAAGGTCCAGCAAAGTCTACCAAGGTATAGCAGGGTCTACCAAGGTATAGCAGGGTCTACCAAGGTATAGCAGGGTCTACCAAGGTATAGCAAAGTCTACAAAGGTATAGCAGGGTCTACCAAGGTCCAGCAAAGTCTACCAAGGTATAGCAGGGTCTACCAAGGTCCAGCAAAGTCTACCAAGGTATAGCAGGGTCTACCAAGGTCCAGCAAAGTCTACCAAGGTATAGCAGGGTCTACCAAGGTATAGCAGGGTCTACCAAGGTATAGCAAAGTCTACCAAGGTATAGCAAAGTCTACCAAGGTCCAGCAAAGTCTACCAAGGTATAGCAGGGTCTACCAAGGTCCAGCAAAGTCTACCAAGGTATAGCGAAGTCTACCAAGGTATAGCAGGGTCTACCAAGGTATAGCAAAGTCTACAAAGGTATAGCAGGGTCTACCAAGGTATAGCAGGGTCTACCAAGGTATAGCAAAGTCTACCAAGGTATAGCAGAGTCTACCAAGGTATAGCAGGGTCTACCAAGGTATAGCAAAGTCTACCAAGGTATAGCAGGGTCTACCAAGGTATAGCAAAGTCTACAAAGGTATAGCAGGGTCTACCAAGGTATAGCAGGGTCTACCAAGGTATAGCAAAGTCTACCAAGGTATAGCAGGGTCTACCAAGGTCCAGCAAAGTCTACCAAGGTATAGCAAAGTCTACCAAGGTATAGCAGGGTCTACCAAGGTATAGCAAAGTCTACCAAGGTATAGCAGGGTCTACCAAGGTATAGCAAAGTCTACCAAGGTATAGCAGGGTCTACCAAGGTATAGCAAAGTCTACCAAGGTATAGCAGGGTCTACCAAGGTCCAGCAAAGTCTACCAAGGTATAGCAAAGTCTACCAAGGTATAGCAGGGTCTATCAAGGTATAGCAAAGTCTACCAAGGTATAGCAGGGTCTACCAAGGTATAGCAGGGTCTACCAAGGTATAGCAGGGTCTACCAAGGTATAGCAAAGTCCACCAAGGTATAGCAGGGTCTACCAAGGTATAGCAGGGTCTACCAAGGTATAGCAAAGTCTACCAAGGTATAGCAGGGTCTACCAAGGTATAGCAGGGTCTACCAAGGTATAGCAAAGTCTACCAAGGTATAGCAGGGTCTACCAAGGTCCAGCAAAGTCTACCAAGGTATAGCAGGGTCTACCAAGTTCCAGCAAAGTCTACCAAGGTATAGCAGGGTCTACCAAGGTCCAGCAAAGTCTACCAAGGTATAGCAGGGTCTACCAAGGTATAGCAGGGTCTACCAAGGTCCAGCAAAGTCTACCAAGGTATAGCAGGGTCTACCAAGGTATAGCAAAGTCTACCAAGGTATAGCAGGGTCTACGAAGGTATAGCAGGGTCTACCAAGGTCCAGCAAAGTCTACCAAGGTAAATCAGGGTCTACCAAGGTATAGCAAAGTCTACCAAGGTATAGCAGGGTCTACCAAGGTATAGCAGGGTCTACCAAGGTCCAGCAAAGTCTACCAAGGTATAGCAAGGTCTACCAAGGTCCAGCAAAGTCTACCAAGGTATAGCAGGGTCTACCAAGGTATAGCAGGGTCTACCAAGGTATAGCAGGGTCTACCAAGGTATAGCAAAGTCTACCAAGGTATAGCAAGGTCTACCAAGGTATAGCAAAGTCTACCAAGGTATAGCAGGGTCTACCAAGGTATAGCACGGTCTACCAAGGTCCAGCAAAGTCTACCAAGGTATAGCAGGGTCTACCAAGGTATAGCAGGGCCTACCAAGGTATAGCAGGGTCTACCAGGGTATAGCAGGGTCTACCAAGGTCCAGCAAAGTCTACCAAGGTATAGCAGGGTCTACCAAGGTATAGCAGGGTCTACCAAGGTATAGCAAAGTCTACCAAGGTATAGCAGGGTCTACCAAGGTATAGCAGGGTCTACCAAGGTCCAGCAAAGTCTACCAAGGTATAGCAGGGTCTACCAAGGTATAGCAAAGTCTACCAAGGTATAGCAGGGTCTACCAAGGTATAGCAGGGTCTACCAAGGTATAGCAGGGTCTACCAAGGTATAGCAAAGTCTACCAAGGTATAGCAGGGTCTACCAAGGTATAGCAAAGTCTACCAAGGTATAGCAGGGTCTACCAAGGTCCAGCAAAGTCTACCAAGGTATAGCAGGGTCTACCAAGGTATAGCAAAGTCTACCAAGGTATAGCAGGGTCTACCAAGGTATAGCAAAGTCTACCAAGTTCCAGCAAAGTCTACCAAGGTATAGCAGGGTCTACCAAGGTCCAGCAAAGTCTACCAAGGTATAGCAGGGTCTACCAAGGTATAGCAGGGTCTACCAAGGTCCAGCAAAGTCTACCAAGGTATAGCAGGGTCTACCAAGGTATAGCAAAGTCTACCAAGGTATAGCAGGGTCTACCAAGGTATAGCAGGGCCTACCAAGGTATAGCAGGGTCTACCAGGGTATAGCAGGGTCTACCAAGGTCCAGCAAAGTCTACCAAGGTATAGCAGGGTCTACCAAGGTCCAGCAAAGTCTACCAAGGTAAATCAGGGTCTACCAAGGTATAGCAAAGTCTACCAAGGTATAGCAGGGTCTACCAAGGTATAGCAGGGTCTACCAAGGTCCAGCAAAGTCTACCAAGGTATAGCAAGGTCTACCAAGGTCCAGCAAAGTCTACCAAGGTATAGCAGGGTCTACCAAGGTATAGCAGGGTCTACCAAGGTATAGCAGGGTCTACCAAGGTATAGCAAAGTCTACCAAGGTATAGCAAGGTCTACCAAGGTATAGCAAAGTCTACCAAGGTATAGCAGGGTCTACCAAGGTATAGCAGGGTCTACCAAGGTCCAGCAAAGTCTACCAAGGTATAGCAGGGTCTACCAAGGTATAGCAGGGCCTACCAAGGTATAGCAGGGTCTACCAGGGTATAGCAGGGTCTACCAAGGTCCAGCAAAGTCTACCAAGGTATAGCAGGGTCTACCAAGGTATAGCAGGGTCTACCAAGGTATAGCAAAGTCTACCAAGGTATAGCAGGGTCTACCAAGGTATAGCAGGGTCTACCAAGGTATAGCAAAGTCTACCAAGGTATAGCAGGGTCTACCAAGGTATAGCAGGGTCTACCAAGGTCCAGCAAAGTCTACCAAAGTATAGCAAAGTCTACCAAGGTATAGCAAAGTCTACCAAGGTCCTGCAAAATCTACCAAGGTCCAGCAAAGTCTACCAAGGTATAGCAAAGTCTAGCAAGGTCCAGCAAAGTCTACCAAGGTATAGCAGGGTCTACCAAGGTATAGCAAAGTCTACCAAGGTATAGCAGGGTCTACCAAGGTATAGCAAAGTCTACCAAGGTATAGCAGGGTCTACCAAGGTATAGCAGGGTCTACCAAGGTATAGCAGGGTCTACCAAGGTATAGCAAAGTCTACCAAGGTATAGCAGGGTCTACCAAGGTATAGCAAAGTCTACCAAGGTATAGCAGGGTCTACCAAGGTCCAGCAAAGTCTACCAAGGTATAGCAGGGTCTACCAAGGTATAGCAAAGTCTACCAAGGTATAGCAGGGTCTACCAAGGTATAGCAAAGTCTACCAAGGTATAGCAGGGTCTACCAAGGTATAGCAAAGTCTACCAAGTTATAGCAGGGTCTACCAAGGTATAGCAAAGTCTACCAAGTTATAGCAGGGTCTACCAAGGTATAGCAAAGTCTACCAAGGTATAGCAGGGTCTACCAAGGTATAGCAGGGTCTACCAAGGTATAGCAAAGTCTACCAAGGTATAGCAGGGTCTACCAAGGTCCAGCAAAGTCTACCAAGGTATAGCAGGGTCTACCAAGTTCCAGCAAAGTCTACCAAGGTATAGCAGGGTCTACCAAGGTCCAGCAAAGTCTACCAAGGTATAGCAGGGTCTACCAAGGTATAGCAGGGTCTACCAAGGTCCAGCAAAGTCTACCAAGGTATAGCAGGGTCTACCAAGGTATAGCAAAGTCTACCAAGGTATAGCAGGGTCTACGAAGGTATAGCAGGGTCTACCAAGGTCCAGCAAAGTCTACCAAGGTAAAGCAGGGTCTACCAAGGTATAGCAAAGTCTACCAAGGTATAGCAGGGTCTACCAAGGTATAGCAGGGTCTACCAAGGTCCAGCAAAGTCTACCAAGGTATAGCAAGGTCTACCAAGGTCCAGCAAAGTCTACCAAGGTATAGCAGGGTCTACCAAGGTATAGCAGGGTCTACCAAGGTATAGCAGGGTCTACCAAGGTATAGCAGGGTCTACCAAGGTCCAGCAAAGTCTACCAAGGTATAGCAAGGTCTACCAAGGTATAGCAAAGTCTACCAAGGTATAGCAGGGTCTACCAAGGTATATCAGGGTCTACCAAGGTCCAGCAAAGTCTACCAAGGTATAGCAGGGTCTACCAAGGTATAGCAGGGTCTACCAAGGTCCAGTAAAGTCTACCAAGGTATAGCAAAGTATAGCAAAGTATAGCAAAGTCTACCAAGGTATAGCAAAGTCTACCAAGGTCCAGCAAAGTCTACCAAGGTATAGCAAAGTCTACCAAGGTCCAGCAAAGTCTACCAAAGTCCAGCAAAGTCTACCAAGGTATAGCAAAGTCTACCAAGGTCCAGCAAAGTCTACCAAAGTATAGCAAAGTCTACCAAGGTATAGCAAAGTCTACCAAGGTATAGCAAAGTCTACCAAGGTCCAGCAAAGTCTACCAAGGTATAGCAAAGTCTACCAAGGTATAGCAAAGTCTACCAAGGTATAGCAAAGTCTACCAAGGTCCAGCAAAGTCTACCAAGTTAAAGCAAAGTCTACCAAGGTATAGCAAAGTCTATCAAGGTCCAGCAAAGTCTATCAAGGTCCAGCAAAGTCTACCAAGGTATAGCAAAGTCTACCAAGGTATAACAAAGTCTACCAAGGTCCAGCAAAGTCTACCAAGGTATAGCAAAGTCTACCAAGGTATAGCAAAGTCTACCAAGGTATAGCAAAGTCTACCAAGGTATAGCAAAGTCTACCAAGGTATAGCAAAGTCTACCAAGGTCCAGCAAAGTCTACCAAGGTCTACCAAGGTATAGCAAAGTCTACCAAGGTATAGCAAAGTCTACCAAGGTATAGCAAAGTCTACCAAGGTCCAGCAAAGTCTACCAAGGTCTACCAAGGTATAGCAAAGTCTACCAAGGTATAGCAAAGTCTACCAAGGTATAGCAAAGTCTACCAAGGTCCAGTAAAGTCTACCAAAGTATAGCAAAGTCTACCAAGGTCCAGCAAAGTCTACCAAGTTAAAGCAAAGTCTACCAAGGTATAGCAAAGTCTATCAAGGTATAGCAAGGTCTACCAAGGTATAGCAAAGTCTACCAAGGTATAGCAAGGTCTTCCAAAGTCTACCAAGGTATAGCAAAGTCTACCAAGGTCTACCAAAGTCTACCAAGGTATAGCAAAGTCTACCAAGGTATAGCAAAGTCTACCAAGGTATAGCAAGGTCTACCAAGGTATAGCAAGGTCTACCAAAGTCTACCAAGGTATAGCAAAGTCTACCAAGGTATAGCAAAGTCTACCAAGGTCCAGCAAAGTCTACCAAGGTATAGCAAAGTCTACCAAGGTATAGCAAAGTCTACCAAGGTATAGCAAAGTCTACCAAGGTATAGCAAAGTCTACCAAGGTCCAGTAAAGTCTACCAAAGTATAGCAAAGTCTACCAAGGTCCAGCAAAGTCTACCAAGTTAAAGCAAAGTCTACCAAGGTATAGCAAAGTCTACCAAGGTCCAGCAAAGTCTACCAAGGTATAGCAAAGTCTATCAAGGTCCAGCAAAGTCTATCAAGGTCCAGCAAAGTCTACCAAGGTATAGCAAAGTCTACCAAGGTATAGCAAAGTCTACCAAGATATAGCAAAGTCTACCAAGGTCCAGCAAAGTCTACCAAGGTATAGCAAAGTCTACCAAGGTATAGCAAAGTCTACCAAGGTCCAGCAATGTCTACCAAGGTATAGCAAAGTCTACCAAGGTATAGCAAAGTCTACCAAGGTCCAGCAAAGTCTACCAAGGTACAGCAAAGTCTACCAAGGTATAGCAAAGTCTACCAAGGTCCAGCAAAGTCTACCAAGGTAAAGCAAACTCTACCAAGGTATAGCAAAGTCTACCAAGGTCCAGCAAAGTCTACCAAGGTATAGCAAAGTCTACCAAGGTATAGCAAAGTATACCAAGGTCCAGTAAAGTCTACCAAGGTCCAGCAAAGTCTACCAAGGTATAGCAAAGTCTACCAAGGTCCAGCAAAGTCTACCAAGGTATAGCAAAGTCTACCAAGGTATAGCAAAGTCTACCAAGGTCCAGCAAAGTCTACCAAGGTATAGCAAAGTCTACCAAGGTCCAGCAAAGTCTACCAAGGTATAGCAAAGTCTACCAAGGTATAGCAAAGTCTGTCAAGGTATAGCAAAGTCTACCAAGGTAGAGCAAAGTCTACCAAGGTATAGCAAAGTCTACCAAGGGATAGCAAAGTCTACCAAGGTCCAGCAAAGTCTACCAAGGTCCAGCAAAGTTTACCAAGGTATAGCAAAGTCTACCAAGGTATAGCAAAGTCTACCAAGGTATAGCAAAGTCTACCAAGGTCCAGCAAAGTCTACTAATGTCCAGCAAAGTCTACCCAGGCATAGCAAAGTCTACCAAGGTATAGCAAAGTCTACCAAGGTATAGCAAAGTCTACCAAGGTCCAGCAAAGTCTACCAAGGTATAGCAAAGTATACCAAGGTCCAGTAAAGTCTACCAAGGTCCAGCAAAGTCTACCAAGGTCTACCAAGGTATAGCAAAGTCTACCAAGGTATAGCAAAGTCTACCAAGGTATAGCAAAGTCTACCAAGGTCCAGTAAAGTCTACCAAAGTATAGCAAAGTCTACCAAGGTCCAGCAAAGTCTACCAAGTTAAAGCAAAGTCTACCAAGGTATAGCAAAGTCTATCAAGGTATAGCAAGGTCTACCAAGGTATAGCAAAGTCTACCAAGGTATAGCAAGGTCTTCCAAAGTCTACCAAGGTATAGCAAAGTCTACCAAGGTCTACCAAAGTCTACCAAGGTATAGCAAAGTCTACCAAGGTATAGCAAAGTCTACCAAGGTATAGCAAAGTCTACCAAGGTCCAGCAAAGTCTACCAAGGTATAGCAAAGTCTAGCAAGGTATAGCAAAGTCTACCAAGGTCCAGCAAAGTCTACCAAGGTATAGCAAAGTCTACCAAGGTCCAGCAAAGTCTACCAAGGGATAGCAAAGTCTACCAAGGTCCGGCAAATTCTACCAAGGTCCAGCAAAGACTACCAAGGTATAGCAAAGTCTACCAAGGTATAGCAAAGTCTACCAAGGTATAGCAAAGTCTACCAAGGTCCAGCAAAGTCTACCAAGGTATAGCAAAGTCTACCATGGTCCAGCAAAGTCTACCAAGGTGTAGCAAAGTCTACCAAATTATAACAAAGTCTACCAAGGTCCAGCAAAGTCTACCAAGATCCAGCAAAGTCAACCAACGGCCAGCAAAGTCTACCAAGGTATAGTAAAGTCTACCAAGGTATAGCAAAGTCTACCAAGGTATAGCAAAGTCTACCCAGGTCCAGCAAAGTCTACCAAGGTCCAGCAAAGTCTACCAAGGTATAGCAAAGTCTACCAAGGTATAGCAAAGTATAACAAGGTCCAGTAAAGTCTACCAAGGTCCAGCAAAGTCTACCAAGGTATAGCAAAGTCTACCAAGATATAGCAAAGTCTACCAAGGTCCAGCAAAGTCTACCAAGGTATAGCAAAGTCTACCAAGGTCCAGCAAAGTCTGTCAAGGTATAGCAAAGTCTACCAAGGTCCAGCAAAGTCTACTAATGTCCAGCAAAGTCTACCAAGGCATAGAAAAGTCTACCAAGGTATAGCAAAGTCTACCAAGGTCCAGCAAAGTCTACCAAGGTAAAGCAAAGTCTACCAAGGTAAAGCAAAGTCTACCAAGGTCCTGCAAAGTCTACCAAGGTCCAGCAAAGTCTACCAAGGTATAGCAAAGTCTAGCAAGGTCCAGCAAAGTCTACCAAGGTATAGCAAAGTCTAGCAAGGTCCAGCAAAGTCTACCAAGGTATAGCAAAGTCTAGCAAGGTATAGCAAAGTCTACCAAGGTATAGCAAAGTCTACCAAGGTCCAGCAAAGTCTGTCAAGGTATAGCAAAGTCTACCAAGGTCCTGCAAAGTCTACTAATGTCCAGCAAAGTCTACCAAGGCATAGCAAAGTCTACCAAGTCATAGCAAAGTCTACCAAGGTATAGCAAAGTCTACCAAGGTCTACTAATGTCCAGCAAAGTCTACCAAGGCATAGCAAAGTCTACCAAGTCATAGCAAAGTCTACCAAGGTATAGCAAAGTCTACCAAGGTCCAGCAAAGTCTACCAAGGTCCTGCAAAGTCTACCAAGGTCCAGCAAAGTCTACCAAGGTATAGCAAAGTCTAGCAAGGTCCAGCAAAGTCTACCAAGGTATAGCAAAGTCTAGCAAGGTCCAGCAAAGTCTACCAAGGTATAGCAAAGTCTAGCAAGGTATAGCAAAGTCTACCAAGGTATAGCAAAGTCTACCAAGGTCCAGCAAAGTCTACCAAGGGATAGCAAAGTCTACCAAGGTATAGCAAAGTCTACCAAGGTCCAGCAAATTCTACCAAGGTCCAGCAAAGACTACCAAGGTATAGCAAAGTCTACCAAGGTATAGCAAAGTCTACCAAGGTCCAGCAAAGTCTACCAAGGTATAGCAAAGTCTACCAAATTATAACAAAGTCTACCAAGGTCCAGCAAAGTCTACCAATAGTATAGCAAAGTCTAACAAGGTCCAGCAAAGTCTACCAAGGTCCAGCAAAGTCAACCAACGTCCAGCAAAGTCTACCAAGGTATCGCAAAGTCTACCAAGGTATAGTAAAGTCTACCAAGGTATAGCAAAGTCTACCAAGGTATAGCAAAGTCTACCAAGGTATAGCAGGGTCTACCAAGGTCCAGCAAAGTCTACTAAGGTATAGCAGGGTCTACCAAGGTATAGCAAAGTCTACCAAGGTATAGCAGGGTCTACCAAGGTATAGCAGGGTCTACCAAGGTCCAGCAAAGTCTACCAAGGTATAGCAAATTCTACCAAGGTATAGCAAGGTCTACCAAGGTATAGCAAAGTCTGTCAAGGTATAGCAAAGTCTTTCAAGGTATAGCAAAGTCTACCAAGGTCCTGCAAAGTCTACCAAGGTCCAGCAAAGTCTACCAAGGTATAGCAAAGTCTAGCAAGGTCCAGCAAAGTCTACCAAGGTATAGCAAAGTCTAGCAAGGTCCAGCAAAGTCTACCAAGGTATAGCAAAGTCTAGCAAGGTATAGCAAAGTCTACCAAGGTATAGCAAAGTCTACCAAGGTCCAGCAAAGTCTACCAAGGGATAGCAAAGTCTACCAAGGTATAGCAAAGTCTACCAAGGTCCAGCAAATTCTACCAAGGTCCAGCAAAGACTACCAAGGTATAGCAAAGTCTACCAAGGTATAGCAAAGTCTACCAAGGTCCAGCAAAGTCTACCAAGGTATAGCAAAGTCTACCATGGTCCAGCAAAGTCTACCAAGGTGTAGCAAAGTCTACCAAATTATAACAAAGTCTACCAAGGTCCAGCAAAGTCTACCAATAGTATAGCAAAGTCTAACAAGGTCCAGCAAAGTCTACCAAGGTCCAGCAAAGTCAACCAACGTCCAGCAAAGTCTACCAAGGTATCGCAAAGTCTACCAAGGTATAGTAAACTCTACCAAGGTATAGCAAAGTCTACCAAGGTATAGCAAAGTCTACCCAGGTCCAGCAAAGTCTACCAAGGTCCAGCAAAGTCTACTAAGGTATAGCAAAGTCTACCAAGGTATAGCAAAGTATACCAAGGTCCAGTAAAGTCTACGAAGGTCCAGCAAAGTCTACCAAGGTATAGCAAAGTCTACCAAGGTATAGCAAAGTCTACCAAGGTCCAGCAGGGTCTACCAAGGTATAGCAAAGTCTACCAAGGTATAGCAGGGTCTACCAAGGTATAGCAGGGTCTAACAAGGTCCAGCAAAGTCTACCAAGGTATAGCAGGGTCTACCAAGGTATAGCAGGGTCTACCAAGGTATAGCAAAGTCTACCAAGGTATAGCAGGGTCTACCAAGGTATAGCAGGGTCTACCAAGGTATAGCAGGGTCTACCAAGGTCCAGCAAAGTCTACCAAGGTATAGCAGGGTCTACCAAGGTATAGCAAAGTCTACCAAGGTATAGCAGGGTCTACCAAGGTATAGCAGGGTCTACCAAGGTCCAGCAAAGTCTACCAAGGTATAGCAAGGTCTACCAAGGTCCAGCAAAGTCTACCAAGGTATAGCAGGGTCTACCAAGGTATAGCAGGGTCTACCAAGGTATAGCAGGGTCTACCAAGGTATAGCAAAGTCTACCAAGGTATAGCAAGGTCTACCAAGGTATAGCAGGGTCTACCAAGGTATAGCAGGGTCTACCAAGGTCCAGCAAAGTCTACCAAGGTATAGCATGGTCTACCAAGGTATAGCAAAGTCTACCAAGGTATAGCAGGGTCTACCAAGGTCCAGCAAAGTCTACCAAGGTATAGCAGGGTCTACCAAGGTATAGCAGGGTCTACCAAGGTCCAGAAAAGTCTACCAAGGTATAGCAGGGTCTACCAAGGTATAGCAGGGTCTACCAAGGTATAGCAAAGTCTACCAAGGTATAGCAAAGTCTACCAAGGTATAGCAGGGTCTACCAAGGTATAGCAGGGTCTACCAAGGTATAGCAGGGTCTACCAAGGTATAGCAAAGTCTACCAAGGTATAGCAGGGTCTACCAAGGTATAGCAGGGTCTACCAAGGTATAGCAGGGTCTACCAAGGTATAGCAAAGTCTACCAAGGTATAGCAGGGTCTACCAAGGTCCAGCAAAGTCTACCAAGGTATAGCAGGGTCTACCAAGGTCCAGCAAAGTCTACCAAGGTATAGCATGGTCTACCAAGGTATAGCAAAGTCTACCAAGGTATAGCAGGGTCTACCAAGGTCCAGCAAAGTCTACCAAGGTATAGCAGGGTCTACCAAGGTATAGCAGGGTCTACCAAGGTCCAGAAAAGTCTACCAAGGTATAGCAGGGTCTACCAAGGTATAGCAGGGTCTACCAAGGTATAGCAAAGTCTACCAAGGTATAGCAAAGTCTACCAAGGTATAGCAGGGTCTACCAAGGTCCAGCAAAGTCTACCAAGGTATAGCAAGGTCTACCAAGGTCCAGCAAAGTCTACCAAGGTATAGCAAGGTCTACCAAGGTATAGCAGGGTCTACCAAGGTATAGCAAAGTCTACCAAGGTATAGCAGGGTCTACCAAGGTATAGCACTGTCTACCAAGGTCCAGCAAAGTCTACCAAGGTATAGCAAGGTCTACCAAGGTCCAGCAAAGTCTACCAAGGTATAGCAAGGTCTACCAAGGTATAGCAGGGTCTACCAAGGTATAGCAAAGTCACCAAGGTATAGCAGGGTCTACCAAGGTATAGCAGGGTCTACCAAGGTATAGCAAAGTCTAGCAAGGTATAGCAAGGTCTACCAAGGTATAGCAGGGTCTACCAAGGTATAGCAGGGTCTACCAAGATATAGCAGGGTCTACCAAGGTATAGCAGGGTCTACCAAGGTATATCAGGGTCTACCAAGGTCCAGCAAAGTCTACCAAGGTATAGCAGGGTCTACCAAGGTATAGCAGGGTCTACCAAGGTATAGCAGGGTCTACCAAGGTATAGCAGGGTCTACCAAGGTATCGCAAAGTCTACCAAGGTATAGCAAAGTCTACCAAGGTCCAGCAAAGTCTACCAAGGTATAGCAAAGTCTACCATGGTCCAGCAAAGTCTACCAAGGTGTAGCAAAGTCTACCAAATTATAACAAAGTCTACCAAGGTCCAGCAAAGTCTACCAATAGTATAGCAAAGTCTACCAAGGTCCAGCAAAGTCAACCAACGTCCAGCAAAGTCTACCAAGGTATCGCAAAGTCTACCAAGGTATAGTAAAGTCTACCAAGGTATAGCAAAGTCTACCAAGGTATAGCAAAGTCTACCCAGGTCCAGCAAAGTCTACCAAGGTCCAGCAAAGTCTACTAAGGTATAGCAAAGTCTACCAAGGTATAGCAAAGTATACCAAGGTCCAGTAAAGTCTACGAAGGTCCAGCAAAGTCTACCAAGGTATAGCAAAGTCTACCAAGGTATAGCAAAGTCTACCAAGGTCCAGCAAAGTCTACCAAGGTATAGCAAATTCTACCAAGGTATAGCAAAGTCTACCAAGGTCCAGCAAAGTCTGTCAAGGTATAGCAAAGTCTTTCAAGGTATAGCAAAGTCTACCAAGGTCCTGCAAAGTCTACCAAGGTCCAGCAAAGTCTACCAAGGTATAGCAAAGTCTAGCAAGGTCCAGCAAAGTCTACCAAGGTATAGCAAAGTCTAGCAAGGTCCAGCAAAGTCTACCAAGGTATAGCAAAGTCTAGCAAGGTATAGCAAAGTCTACCAAGGTATAGCAAAGTCTACCAAGGTCCAGCAAAGTCTACCAAGGGATAGCAAAGTCTACCAAGGTATAGCAAAGTCTACCAAGGTCCAGCAAATTCTACCAAGGTCCAGCAAAGACTACCAAGGTATAGCAAAGTCTACCAAGGTATAGCAAAGTCTACCAAGGTCCAGGAAAGTCTACCAAGGTATAGCAAAGTCTACCATGGTCCAGCAAAGTCTACCAAGGTGTAGCAAAGTCTACCAAATTATAACAAAGTCTACCAAGGTCCAGCAAAGTCTACCAATAGTATAGCAAAGTCTAACAAGGTCCAGCAAAGTCTACCAAGGTCCAGCAAAGTCAACCAACGTCCAGCAAAGTCTACCAAGGTATCGCAAAGTCTACCAAGGTATAGTAAAGTCTACCAAGGTATAGCAAAGTCTACCAAGGTATAGCAAAGTCTACCCAGGTCCAGCAAAGTCTACCAAGGTCCAGCAAAGTCTACTAAGGTATAGCAAAGTCTACCAAGGTATAGCAAAGTATACCAAGGTCCAGTAAAGTCTACGAAGGTCCAGCAAAGTCTACCAAGGTATAGCAAAGTCTACCAAGGTATAGCAAAGTCTACCAAGGTCCAGCAAAGTCTACCAAGGTATAGCAAATTCTACCAAGGTATAGCAAAGTCTACCAAGGTCCAGCAAAGTCTGTCAAGGTATAGCAAAGTCTTTCAAGGTATAGCAAAGTCTACCAAGGTATAGCAAAGTCTACCAAGGTATAGCAAAGTGTACCAAGGTCCAGCAAAGTCTACTAATGTCCAGCAAAGTCTACCAAGGCATAGCAAAGTCTACCAAGGCATAGCAAAGTCTACCAAGGTATAGCAAAGTCTACCAAGGTCCAGCAAAGTCTACCAAGCTAAAGCAAACTCTACCAAGGTATAGCAAAGTCTACCAAGGTCCAGCAAAGTCTACCAAGGTATAGCAAAGTCTACCAAGGTATAGCAAAGTCTACCAAGGTATAGCAAAGTATACCAAGGTCCAGTAAAGTCTACCAAGGTCCAGCATAGTCTACCAAGGTATAGCAAAGTCTACCAAGGTATAGCAAAGTCTACCAAGGTATAGCAAAGTCTACCAAGGTCCAGCAAAGTCTACCAAGGTCCAGCAAAGTCTACCAAGGTCCAGCAAAGTCTACCAAGGTATAGCAAAGTCTACCAAGGTCCAGCAAAGTCAACCAAAGTATAGCAAAGTCTACCAAGGTCCTGCAAAGTCTACCAAGGTCCAGCAAAGTCTACCAAGGTAAAGCAAAGTCTAGCAAGGTCCAGCAAAGTCTACCAAGGTATAGCAAAGTCTACCAAGGTATAGCAAAGTCTACCAAGGTATAGCAAAGTCTACCAAGGTCCAGCAAAGTCTACCAAGGTATAGCAAATTCTACCAAGGTATAGCAAAGTCTACCAAGGTCCAGCAAAGTCTGTCAAGGTATAGCAAAGTCTTTCAAGGTATAGCAAAGTCTACCAAGGTATAGCAAAGTCTACCAAGGTATAGCAAAGTCTACCAAGGTCCAGCAAAGTCTACCAAGGTATAGCAAAGTCTACCAAGGTATAGCAAAGTCTACCAAGGTATAGCAAAGTCTACCAAGGTATAGCAAAGTCTACCAAGGTCCAGTAAAGTCTACCAAAGTATAGCAAAGTCTACCAAGGTCCAGCAAAGTCTACCAAGTTAAAGCAAAGTCTACCAAGGTATAGCAAAGTCTACCAAGGTCCAGCAAAGTCGACCAAGGTATAGCAAAGTCTATCAAGGTCCAGCAAAGTCTATCAAGGTCCAGCAAAGTCTACCAAGGTATAGCAAAGTCTACCAAGGTATAGCAAAGTCTACCAAGGTATAGCAAAGTCTACCAAGGTCCAGCAAAGTCTACCAAGGTATAGCAAAGTCTACCAAGGTATAGCAAAGTCTACCAAGGTCCAGCAATGTCTACCAAGGTATAGCAAAGTCTACCAAGGTATAGCAAAGTCTACCAAGGTCCAGCAAAGTCTACCAAGGTACAGCAAAGTCTACCAAGGTATAGCAAAGTCTACCAAGGTCCAGCAAACTCTACCAAGGTATAGCAAAGTCTACCAAGGTCCAGCAAAGTCTACCAAGGTATAGCAAAGTCTACCAAGGTATAGCAAAGTATACCAAGGTCCAGTAAAGTCTACCAAGGTCCAGCAAAGTCTACCAAGGTATAGCAAAGTCTACCAAGGTCCAGCAAAGTCTACCAAGGTATAGCAAAGTCTACCAAGGTCCAGCAAAGTCTACCAAGGTATAGCAAAGTCTACCAAGGTATAGCAAAGTGTACCAAGGTCCAGCAAAGTCTACTAATGTCCAGCAAAGTCTACCAAGGCATAGCAAAGTCTACCAAGGCATAGCAAAGTCTACCAAGGTATAGCAAAGTCTACCAAGGTCCAGCAAAGTCTACCAAGCTAAAGCAAACTCTACCAAGGTATAGCAAAGTCTACCAAGGTCCAGCAAAGTCTACCAAGGTATAGCAAAGTCTACCAAGGTATAGCAAAGTCTACCAAGGTATAGCAAAGTATACCAAGGTCCAGTAAAGTCTACCAAGGTCCAGCATAGTCTACCAAGGTATAGCAAAGTCTACCAAGGTATAGCAAAGTCTACCAAGGTATAGCAAAGTCTACCAAGGTCCAGCAAAGTCTACCAAGGTCCAGCAAAGTCTACCAAGGTCCAGCAAAGTCTACCAAGGTATAGCAAAGTCTACCAAGGTCCAGCAAAGTCAACCAAAGTATAGCAAAGTCTACCAAGGTCCTGCAAAGTCTACCAAGGTCCAGCAAAGTCTACCAAGGTAAAGCAAAGTCTAGCAAGGTCCAGCAAAGTCTACCAAGGTATAGCAAAGTCTACCAAGGTATAGCAAAGTCTACCAAGGTATAGCAAAGTCTACCAAGGTCCAGCAAAGTCTACCAAGGTATAGCAAATTCTACCAAGGTATAGCAAAGTCTACCAAGGTCCAGCAAAGTCTGTCAAGGTATAGCAAAGTCTTTCAAGGTATAGCAAAGTCTACCAAGGTATAGCAAAGTCTACCAAGGTATAGCAAAGTCTACCAAGGTCCAGCAAAGTCTACCAAGGTATAGCAAAGTCTACCAAGGTATAGCAAAGTCTACCAAGGTATAGCAAAGTCTACCAAGGTATAGCAAAGTCTACCAAGGTCCAGTAAAGTCTACCAAAGTATAGCAAAGTCTACCAAGGTCCAGCAAAGTCTACCAAGTTAAAGCAAAGTCTACCAAGGTATAGCAAAGTCTACCAAGGTCCAGCAAAGTCGACCAAGGTATAGCAAAGTCTATCAAGGTCCAGCAAAGTCTATCAAGGTCCAGCAAAGTCTACCAAGGTATAGCAAAGTCTACCAAGGTATAGCAAAGTCTACCAAGGTATAGCAAAGTCTACCAAGGTCCAGCAAAGTCTACCAAGGTATAGCAAAGTCTACCAAGGTATAGCAAAGTCTACCAAGGTCCAGCAATGTCTACCAAGGTATAGCAAAGTCTACCAAGGTATAGCAAAGTCTACCAAGGTCCAGCAAAGTCTACCAAGGTACAGCAAAGTCTACCAAGGTATAGCAAAGTCTACCAAGGTCCAGCAAACTCTACCAAGGTATAGCAAAGTCTACCAAGGTCCAGCAAAGTCTACCAAGGTATAGCAAAGTCTACCAAGGTATAGCAAAGTATACCAAGGTCCAGTAAAGTCTACCAAGGTCCAGCAAAGTCTACCAAGGTATAGCAAAGTCTACCAAGGTCCAGCAAAGTCTACCAAGGTATAGCAAAGTCTACCAAGGTCCAGCAAAGTCTACCAAGGTATAGCAAAGTCTACCAAGGTCCAGCAAAGTCTACCAAGGTATAGCAAAGTCTACCAAGGTATAGCAAAGTCTGTCAAGGTATAGCAAAGTCTACCAAGGTAGAGCAAAGTCTACCAAGGTAGAGCAAAGTCTACCAAGGGATAGCAAAGTCTACCAAGGTCCAGCAAAGTCTACCAAGGTCCAGCAAAGTTTACCAAGGTATAGCAAAGTCTACCAAGGTATAGCAAAGTCTACCAAGGTATAGCAAAGTCTACCAAGGTCCAGCAAAGTCTACTAATGTCCAGCAAAGTCTACCCAGGCATAGCAAAGTCTACCAAGGTATAGCAAAGTCTACCAAGGTATAGCAAAGTCTACCAAGGTCCAGCAAAGTCTACCAAGGTATAGCAAAGTCTACCAAGGTATAGCAAAGTATACCAAGGTCCAGTAAAGTCTACCAAGGTCCAGCAAAGTCTACCAAGGTATAGCAAAGTCTACCAAGGTATAGCAAAGTCTACCAAGGTATAGCAAAGTCTACCAAGGTATAGCAAAGTCTACCAAGGTCCAGCAAAGTCTACCAAGGTATAGCAAAGTCTACCAAGGTCCAGCAAAGTCTACCAAAGTATAGCAAAGTCTACCAAGGTATAGCAAAGTCTACCAAGGTCCTGCAAAGTCTACCAAGGTCCAGCAAAGTCTACCAAGGTATAGCAAAGTCTAGCAAGGTCCAGCAAAGTCTACCAAGGTATAGCAAAGTCTACCAAGGTATAGCAAAGTCTACCAAGGTCCAGCAAAGTCTACCAAGGTCCAGCAAAGTCTACCAAGGTATAGCAAAGTCTAGCAAGGTATAGCAAAGTCTACCAAGGTATAGCAAAGTCTACCAAGGTCCAGCAAAGTCTACCAAGGTATAGCAAAGTCTACCAAGGTCCAGCAAAGTCTACCAAGGGATAGCAAAGTCTACCAAGGTCCGGCAAATTCTACCAAGGTCCAGCAAAGACTACCAAGGTATAGCAAAGTCTACCAAGGTATAGCAAAGTCTACCAAGGTATAGCAAAGTCTACCAAGGTCCAGCAAAGTCTACCAAGGTATAGCAAAGTCTACCATGGTCCAGCAAAGTCTACCAAGGTGTAGCAAAGTCTACCAAATTATAACAAAGTCTACCAAGGTCCAGCAAAGTCTACCAAGATCCAGCAAAGTCAACCAACGGCCAGCAAAGTCTACCAAGGTATAGTAAAGTCTACCAAGGTATAGCAAAGTCTACCAAGGTATAGCAAAGTCTACCCAGGTCCAGCAAAGTCTACCAAGGTCCAGCAAAGTCTACCAAGGTATAGCAAAGTCTACCAAGGTATAGCAAAGTATAACAAGGTCCAGTAAAGTCTACCAAGGTCCAGCAAAGTCTACCAAGGTATAGCAAAGTCTACCAAGGTATAGCAAAGTCTACCAAGGTCCAGCAAAGTCTACCAAGGTATAGCAAATTCTACCAAGGTATAGCAAAGTCTACCAAGGTCCAGCAAAGTCTGTCAAGGTATAGCAAAGTCTACCAAGGTCCAGCAAAGTCTACTAATGTCCAGCAAAGTCTACCAAGGCATAGCAAAGTCTACCAAGGTATAGCAAAGTCTACCAAGGTCCAGCAAAGTCTACCAAGGTAAAGCAAAGTCTACCAAGGTCCTGCAAAGTCTACCAAGGTCCAGCAAAGTCTACCAAGGTATAGCAAAGTCTAGCAAGGTCCAGCAAAGTCTACCAAGGTATAGCAAAGTCTAGCAAGGTCCAGCAAAGTCTACCAAGGTATAGCAAAGTCTAGCAAGGTATAGCAAAGTCTACCAAGGTATAGCAAAGTCTACCAAGGTCCAGCAAAGTCTGTCAAGGTATAGCAAAGTCTACCAAGGTCCAGCAAAGTCTACTAATGTCCAGCAAAGTCTACCAAGGCATAGCAAAGTCTACCAAGTCATAGCAAAGTCTACCAAGGTATAGCAAAGTCTACCAAGGTCCAGCAAAGTCTACCAAGGTCCTGCAAAGTCTACCAAGGTCCAGCAAAGTCTACCAAGGTATAGCAAAGTCTAGCAAGGTCCAGCAAAGTCTACCAAGGTATAGCAAAGTCTAGCAAGGTCCAGCAAAGTCTACCAAGGTATAGCAAAGTCTAGCAAGGTATAGCAAAGTCTACCAAGGTATAGCAAAGTCTACCAAGATCCAGCAAAGTCTACCAAGGGATAGCAAAGTCTACCAAGGTATAGCAAAGTCTACCAAGGTCCAGCAAATTCTACCAAGGTCCAGCAAAGACTACCAAGGTATAGCAAAGTCTACCAAGGTATAGCAAAGTCTACCAAGGTCCAGCAAAGTCTACCAAGGTATAGCAAAGTCTACCATGGTCCAGCAAAGTCTACCAAGGTGTAGCAAAGTCTACCAAATTATAACAAAGTCTACCAAGGTCCAGCAAAGTCTACCAATAGTATAGCAAAGTCTAACAAGGTCCAGCAAAGTCTACCAAGGTCCAGCAAAGTCAACCAACGTCCAGCAAAGTCCACCAAGGTATCGCAAAGTCTACCAAGGTATAGTAAAGTCTACCAAGGTATAGCAAAGTCTACCAAGGTATAGCAAAGTCTACCCAGGTCCAGCAAAGTCTACCAAGGTCCAGCAAAGTCTACCAAGGTATAGCAAAGTCTACCAAGGTATAGCAAAGTCTACCCAGGTCCAGCAAAGTCTACCAAGGTCCAGCAAAGTCTACTAAGGTATAGTAAAGTCTACCAAGGTATAGCAAAGTCTACCAAGGTATAGCAAAGTCTACCAAGGTATAGCAAAGTCTACCAAGGTCCAGCAAAGTCTACCAAGGTATAGCAAATTCTACCAAGGTATAGCAAAGTCTACCAAGGTCCAGCAAAGTCTGTCAAGGTATAGCAAAGTCTTTCAAGGTATAGCAAAGTCTACCAAGGTCCTGCAAAGTCTACCAAGGTCCAGCAAAGTCTACCAAGGTATAGCAAAGTCTAGCAAGGTCCAGCAAAGTCTACCAAGGGATAGCAAAGTCTACCAAGGTCCGGCAAATTCTACCAAGGTCCAGCAAAGACTACCAAGGTATAGCAAAGTCTACCAAGGTATAGCAAAGTCTACCAAGGTATAGCAAAGTCTACCAAGGTCCAGCAAAGTCTACCAAGGTATAGCAAAGTCTACCATGGTCCAGCAAAGTCTACCAAGGTGTAGCAAAGTCTACCAAATTATAACAAAGTCTACCAAGGTCCAGCAAAGTCTACCAAGATCCAGCAAAGTCAACCAACGGCCAGCAAAGTCTACCAAGGTATAGTAAAGTCTACCAAGGTATAGCAAAGTCTACCAAGGTATAGCAAAGTCTACCCAGGTCCAGCAAAGTCTACCAAGGTCCAGCAAAGTCTACCAAGGTATAGCAAAGTCTACCAAGGTATAGCAAAGTCTACCAAGGTCCAGCAAAGTCTACCAAGGTATAGCAAATTCTACCAAGGTATAGCAAAGTCTACCAAGGTCCAGCAAAGTCTGTCAAGGTATAGCAAAGTCTACCAAGGTCCAGCAAAGTCTACTAATGTCCAGCAAAGTCTACCAAGGCATAGCAAAGTCTACCAAGGTATAGCAAAGTCTACCAAGGTCCAGCAAAGTCTACCAAGGTAAAGCAAAGTCTACCAAGGTCCTGCAAAGTCTACCAAGGTCCAGCAAAGTCTACCAAGGTATAGCAAAGTCTAGCAAGGTCCAGCAAAGTCTACCAAGGTATAGCAAAGTCTAGCAAGGTCCAGCAAAGTCTACCAAGGTATAGCAAAGTCTAGCAAGGTATAGCAAAGTCTACCAAGGTATAGCAAAGTCTACCAAGGTCCAGCAAAGTCTGTCAAGGTATAGCAAAGTCTACCAAGGTCCAGCAAAGTCTACTAATGTCCAGCAAAGTCTACCAAGGCATAGCAAAGTCTACCAAGTCATAGCAAAGTCTACCAAGGTATAGCAAAGTCTACCAAGGTCCAGCAAAGTCTACCAAGGTCCTGCAAAGTCTACCAAGGTCCAGCAAAGTCTACCAAGGTATAGCAAAGTCTAGCAAGGTCCAGCAAAGTCTACCAAGGTATAGCAAAGTCTAGCAAGGTCCAGCAAAGTCTACCAAGGTATAGCAAAGTCTAGCAAGGTATAGCAAAGTCTACCAAGGTATAGCAAAGTCTACCAAGATCCAGCAAAGTCTACCAAGGGATAGCAAAGTCTACCAAGGTATAGCAAAGTCTACCAAGGTCCAGCAAATTCTACCAAGGTCCAGCAAAGACTACCAAGGTATAGCAAAGTCTACCAAGGTATAGCAAAGTCTACCAAGGTCCAGCAAAGTCTACCAAGGTATAGCAAAGTCTACCATGGTCCAGCAAAGTCTACCAAGGTGTAGCAAAGTCTACCAAATTATAACAAAGTCTACCAAGGTCCAGCAAAGTCTACCAATAGTATAGCAAAGTCTAACAAGGTCCAGCAAAGTCTACCAAGGTCCAGCAAAGTCAACCAACGTCCAGCAAAGTCCACCAAGGTATCGCAAAGTCTACCAAGGTATAGTAAAGTCTACCAAGGTATAGCAAAGTCTACCAAGGTATAGCAAAGTCTACCCAGGTCCAGCAAAGTCTACCAAGGTCCAGCAAAGTCTACCAAGGTATAGCAAAGTCTACCAAGGTATAGCAAAGTCTACCCAGGTCCAGCAAAGTCTACCAAGGTCCAGCAAAGTCTACTAAGGTATAGTAAAGTCTACCAAGGTATAGCAAAGTCTACCAAGGTATAGCAAAGTCTACCAAGGTATAGCAAAGTCTACCAAGGTCCAGCAAATTCTACCAAGGTCCAGCAAAGACTACCAAGGTATAGCAAAGTCTACCAAGGTATAGCAAAGTCTACCAAGGTCCAGCAAAGTCTACCAAGGTATAGCAAAGTCTACCATGGTCCAGCAAAGTCTACCAAGGTGTAGCAAAGTCTACCAAGGTATAGCAAAGTCTACCAAGGTCCAGCAAAGTCTTCCAAGGTATAGCAAAGTCTATCAAGGTATAGCAAAGTCTACCAAGGTCCAGCAAAGTCTACCAAGGTCCAGCAAAGTCTACCAAGGTATAGCAAAGTCTACCAAGGTCCAGCAAAGTCTACCAAGGTATAGCAAAGTCTACCAAGGTATAGCAAAGTCTACCAAGGTATAGCAAAGTCTACCAAGGTCCAGCAAAGTCTACCAAGGTATAGCAAAATCTACCAAGGTCCAGCAAAGTCTACCAAGGTATAGCAAAGTCTACCAAGGTATAGCAAAGTCTACCAAGGTCCAGCAAAGTCTACCAAGGTATAGCGACCCCAAACACAACAACTGCCTTGCTGAGGAAGCTGAAGGTAAAGGTGATGGACTTAACCCAATTGAGCACCTGTGGCGCATCCTCAAGTGGAAGGTGGAGGAGTTCAAGGTGTCTAACATCCACCAGCTCCGTGATGTCATCATGGAGGAGTGGAAGAGGATTCCAGTAGTAACCTGTGCAGCTCTGGTGAATTCCATGCCCAGGAGGGTTAAGGCAGTGCTGGATAATAATGGTGGTCACACAAAATATTGACACTTTGGGCACAATTTGGACATGTTCACTGTGGGGTGTACTCACTTATGTTGCAGCTATTTAGACATTAATGGCTGTGTGTTGAGTTATTTTCAGAAGACAGTAAATCTACACTGCTATACAAGCTGTACACTGACTACTCTAAGTTATATCCAAGTTTCATGTCTATAGTGTTGTCCCATGAAAAGATATAATAAAATATTTGCAGAAATGTGAGGGGTGTACTCACTTTTGTGATACACTGTATGTCTTTGTTTTTTTTTGCACTATTGTACTTTATTTATTTGCACTTTTTTGTAAAATGTGTTATAAAACAAAAAAAATGCTTCACCTTTTTTGAAATTTGTGTTTTGTGTAATGAGCATTTGGTTAAAAGAAACCCAACAGCAAATCGAAAATACCAATAGAATTCTTGTCAGTCACATAAAAATGTGTCATCAAATTAAGGGAAACATGAGTGGGGATGTTTAGCTTTATAATCTTAAAAAAGAAATATTCAGAACACATTGTATTCTTAAATTAAGTAAAATTGTCTTAAATTTCTTTTTACGTAGTGGAGAGGGTCAATACTTTTCAGTTCTCTAGAAAAAGTTTCTTGTTTCATTGTAAGAAGTCTGTATAATTAGCAAATTTTTCTAATTAAGACAATTGTAGACAAAGTTTCTTAAATCTAGATTATTAATCTTGCACATGCAAATCTAGTCAAGTCAGTTAATCTTAAAATAAAAAAAACAAGATCTATTGTTTATTTTTAAGATTTTCTGCCTTGTCAAGATTTGATTTTTTGCAGTGCACACCTCCTCCACCTTCAGGTTCTTGAGAACGCCGGCCCTGTGACCGGAGAAGGATATGAAATAACCCGTCAACAGGCCAAAGACCTGATGCAAGTTCTCCGTCGAACCATTCTTGAGAGATTCTACGGGAAGAAAAAGAAGAAGAGACACTCGGATAGGGTCTGTTTCTGTCTCGCACGCGCGCAATCGACGGAAAACACGCGTGTGAACGCACTTACCGATCTTCGCAGGCAGTACAATGCTGGCCTCCCTGCGGAAGCTCTTGAGTTCCTGACTAGAAACGATGTTTTCTGTGGGGCGACAAGAGCACGAAATGGGTTATCGGTCACGGCCACTGTTTCCACGAACCTAGTGTGACGTGTTCGGGCGCGAGACTCACTGGTTGCCTCTTTACGCACGGCTTGTCTATGACAAGTCACGTCTTTTTGGATGTCACGCAAGCGCAGCTTTATCTCATTGCGTAACCATATGAAGTGTACGCCATTCAACTTCACAGTGTTTCTAGGAAGGTAGGACAGGAACTCGAAGAACTTCCGCAGACTCATGAGGTTTGATCGGATGGTGGTGAAGGCAAGCTTGTCCTCAAGCAAGACACCGATCCAACTGAAAAACAGACGTGAGAGCACAGGACACACACACACACACACACACACACACACACACACACACACACACACAGGTACATCAGCGAGGAGGGACGAGCGCGCACGGCGAAGGACCTGAACAAGGACGTGTCCGATACTCACTTTCTGATGGAGCTGCGTGTCTTGAGGAACTGGAAGTTCCCCTTGATGAGGCGGCCCACGCCCGCGTATATTAAAAACCTCCTTACGTGGCTGACCGAGCCCTTGGCATTTTCAAGCTTCTTTGTCGATGGGTTTGTCCCAACGCAATGCCCGAGGAACTCCTGCAGCAACTTCTCTGTAAAGGCGACAGAATCGAAACGTTAAAGACGATGCCTCTCGCATCTCGTGGGAAGAGGTCGTCGCGTACGACGAACGTGAATGCACTCACCGTACACAGGAGACTCGTGTTGGCGGAAGGTCTCACGTCTTGAGAACTTTTTTCTCATGGACTTCTTGGGACTGCGTGATAACAGCCTCTGGAGGCGCCCTAGCTCATAGAGGTTCTCCTGACATTCCATTCTCGGGCAACACCCCTGAGGCACGAGGTTCAGCCGGGCCTCCAGCTGCCTCACCCTGCACGCCATGGCCAGGCAGGCGGGGTTTCGGCAATCGGCGCTGGTGCCCAGCTGCGCCTCGTGCGGTCGCGCCTCGTCCGGCCTCGCTACCGCGCCAATTATACACAAAACAACATGACTATGCAAATTACACATTACAAAAACATTTGGGACAGAATGGAAATAAATACAAATTAAAAACTTTTCTTTCTTAAAAACTGTTTCTTAAATTTACTTTGACCTTTTTCTTTATTGCAGATAGTACAAACACACATCATTTCATTATTTGTTGGGTCAACTTTATTCATTTTCTTCATTTACATCCATTCCTCCGTTTCAGCCCTGCAGCACATTGCCAAAAAAACTTGCTACTGTAAAGCATTTACCACTTTTTATTTCTATCATTCCTCCTCACAACATTCGCCCAATGTCACTGAGCTGCTGATTCTCCAAAAACATGGGATGTGGCTCACAACTTTCTACAAAATTTTGTGACAATGGTCAATAAGTTCAAAAACAAACATTTTGAAGATAAGATTGAAAATAATTTGGCCCTTTCTCCCTCTGCCATAAATAACATTGTAAAAATTCTCTAGTTTCCACAAAACAATTGACACACATACACACACAGTGTCTCTGTAAACACACACACACACACACATAGCCTATTAAGAGTAATTTATAATTTTAAATAGTTTATATTACAAAATATGTTTTGTTGTCATATCTTTTTGCTTAACTAAACAAAATTAATTTAACTGACTCAGGTGAAATAGCAACATTTTCAGCTTTTAGGGCACCATTTCCTTTATTTTGTTATCTTTTGTTCTATTAATTATTTAATTAAACACCTTTTATGACAATATATAAAAGCCTTTATTTAGAAATAATATATCAGAATGTCTTGATATTAACTGAGTGTAAACTACAGGTGGTGTACTATCATTATGAAATGGAATTGTTGTGTGGAAACAAGATGATTCCTTTTAATAACACTTTATGTAATCAATATTATTCTATTTAATAACAATCTAAATTAAAACAAAAAAGAGCTTAGATTACATTTCAGTTTACTTTAAATTGAAAGTAAAACCATAATGTCCAGTTATTACCAACCCTTTTTTAAGCCTAAAATTGTATCCCAAATACAATTTGCAGGAAGAAATGGGTTTATTTATTCATTCATTTTTTAACTGATAAATTTATATACATTTTTAACTAATATATTTACAGTTCCATCAGAAAGTATTCACACCCCTTCACTTTTTCCACATTTTGTTACAATACAGACATATTATTTTTAAAAATCTACACGATATAGCACATAATGACAAAGTGAAAACCTGTTTTCAATCTTTTAAAAATGTAAACATTTAAACATAATAGGTACATACGTAAGTATTCACACCCTTTTTTTTGCTATGACGCTCAAAATTGAGCTCAGGTGCATCCAGTCTACACTGATCATCCTTGAGATGCTTCTACAACTTGATTGGAGACCACCTGTGGTAAATTCAGTTGATTGAACATAATTTGGAATGGCACACACTTGTCTATAAAGGGTCTCACAGTTGACAGTGCATATCAGAGCAGAAACCAAGCAATGAAGTCAAAGGAATTGTCTTTAGACCTCCGAGACCGGATTGTGTCGAGGCACAAATCTGGGGAAGGACTGCAACCAGGGCTGGATTCTGAGAGCGTGGTATCGAATCCAGCCTTGCTTTACTGGTTCGAAGCTGAGTGGCTATATGAGCAACGATTGGCCGGTTGCTCATGTGGGGGGTGGGACAAAGAACCGGATGTGGGTCTCTCTCTGTCAGAATGCAATTGCGTTCTCTGCCGGCTGATTGGAGGCGCTTGCACAGAGATGGGAGAGGGTGCCCTTAGGGTGTGTCTCTCCGCATGCAACGCTAGGTGGCGCCAAACTCGTCAATGTGTGGGTGGCAAAGATGCATCTGGCTGCTGCTCGTGTTTCGGAGGGGATACGGGTTAGCTTCAATCACCTCCGTCAGGGCAAGGTTCGGCATAGACAGAGAGGAAGCACGATGCTAATTGAACAATCGGATGCGCTAAAAGGGGAGAAAAAGGGGGTAAAAATTTAAAAAAAAATTTACAAATTAAAAAAAATCTGGGGAAGGATACAAAAAAATTTCGGCAGCATTTAAGATCCCGAAAAGCACTGTGGTCTTCATTATTCGGAAATGGAACAAGTTTGGAACCACCAGAACCCTCCCTAGATCTGGCCGCCCGACCAAACTGAGTAATCGGGGAAGAAAGGCCTTGGTCAGAGAGGTGACCAAGAACCCAATGGTCACTAAGGCAGAGCTCCAGTGTTCCCTTGTGGAGATAGGACAACCATTGCTAACACACTCCACCAATCAGGCCTTTATGGTAGAGTGGCCAGATGGAAGCCACTCCTCACTAAAATGCACATGGCAGCCTGCTTAAGGATTCTCAGACCAGAGGAATCAAAATTTTCTGGTCTGATGAAACCAAAGTAGAACTTTTTGGCCTGAACTACAAGCATCATGTCTGGAGAAAAACAGGCACTGCTCATCGCCTGGTTAACACCATCCCTACTGTCAAGCATGGTGGTGGCAGCATCATGCTGTGGGGATGTTTTTCTGTGGCAGGAACTGGGCGACTAGTCCACATAGAGGATAAGATGACAGCAGCCAAATATAGAGAGATTCTTCAAGAAAACCTGCTCCAGATTGCTCTGGAACTCAGACTAGGGCGACGATTCATCTTCCAACACGACAATGACCCAAAGCACACTGCCAAGATAACAAAGGAGTGGCTTCAGGAGCAGTCTGTGAATGTCCTTGAGTGGCCCAGCCAGAGCCCGGACTTCAATCCAATTGAACATCTCTGGAAAGACCTAAAAATGGCCGTCTACAGACGCTGCCCATCCAACCTGACTGAGCTTGAGAGGATCTGCAGAGAAGAATGGGAGAAAATGCCCAGAAACAGGTGTGCCAAGCTTGTACAAACATACCCAAGAAGACTTGAGGCTGTGATTGCTGCCAAAGGTGCTTCAACAAAATATTAAGCCATGGGTGTGAATACTTATGTACAGTGGTGTTCAAAAAAATAGCAGTGATTTTAAAAAAGTGAATAAAGCACAAAATCATTATAATAACTTTTATTTCCATAAATGCAAATGCACTGAAAATACTCCACTTTCAATTCTAAATCGAAACATTAACAACATTTAGCCAGTTTGTGTTCATCCTTTACAGAAAATTAAGAAAAATGAATATTAGGCTGTTCAAAAAAATAGCAGTGCCAGCATTTTTCTTTAAACACTCAAAAAATTTATCTATAACATGAAAAAATGTTTGAGGTTTCACTTTACTTTAAATTACTGAACTAATATTTAGTGGCATAACAATTGTTTCCGAGATCTGTGCTACATGGAGTCGACCAACTTCTGGCACCTCTGAACAGGTATCCAGTCCAGGATGATTAGACTATATTCCACAGTTCTTCTGCATTTTTGGGTTTTGCCTCAAAAAAACATGTTTCAGATATCAGCCCACAAGTTCTCTATGGGATTGAGGTCAGGGGATTGTGCTGGCCACTCTATTACCTCAATCTTGTTTGTCTGTAACCAAGATGTTTTGGGTCATTGTCATGTTAAAACACCCATTTTAAGAACATTTCTTCTTCGACATAGGGCAACATGATCTCCTCAGGTATTCTGATATATTTAAATTGATCCATGATCCCTCGTATGTGATAAATAGGCGTAACACCATGATATAAAAAACATCCCCATATCATAGTTTTGTACCACCATGCTTTACTGTCTTCACAGTGAACTCTGGCTTGAATTCAGTGCTCGGGGGTCGTCTGACATACTCTCTACGGCCACTAGACCCAAAAAGAACAATTTTGCTTCCATCACTGCACAAAATGTTGAGCCATTTCTCTTTGGACCAGTTAATGTGTTCCTTGGCAAATTTTACCCCATTCAGGACGTCTTTTTCTTAACAACGGGACTTTGCAAGGAGTTCTTGCTGGTAAATTGGCTTCACTTAATCATCTTCTGTACTCACTGCTAACTTAATATGTTCCTTGATCTTTCTGGAGGTGATAATTGGCTGAGTATTTGCCATTTTGGCTATTCTTTGATCCATCCGAGCAGTAGTTCCACGCTTCCTTCCATGTCTTTCAGGTTTTCGTTGTCCCTTTTAAGGCATTCGAGATCATTTTAGCTGAGCAGGCTATAATTTGCTGCACTTCTCTGTATGTTTTTTCCTTCTACAACCAACTTTTTAATCAAAGTACGCTGTTCATCAGAACAATGTCTGGACCAACCCATTTTACCCAGTATTTCAGAAGGACATGCGCTATGACCAAGCTGTGCAACATTTGCCCCCCTCCTACCTTAAATAAGGGCCAAAACTGACACCCATTCTGCTGCAGAATGAATGACTTTACCAGTTGAACTCCTCACTGCTATTATTTTGACCCTAACCCTAGCCCTGCAATACCACTAAATTTTAAATTACACATTTAAATTATATATTGTTCTTAATACTGTCAATCATTTGTCTCATTTGCATAACTGTATTGGATACTGAACCTTGAAATAGATTAAAAATTACTCATTTGGAATAGTACAAAATTAATTCCTTATTTTTCTATTTTAATTAATTGGTGTAATTAGCAAAATTTGCATATGCTTTTTTTAGAATGTCAACACAACACTCATTTGCAAGGCAAGAAAATATGAGCGTGACAAAATTGCTTGAATCACAGCCAAAGTGGATGAGGTGGTGCAGAGGGCCATGACCTATGACACCAAAGTCCCTCTAAACCTTTACCGATTGGGTCTCGGTGCCCGCTAGCCTGCTCACCAAGCGTGGAGGCAGAGGATGTCACTCGTAGGCTCTATTTAAGGACATGTATCGGGTTTAAAGCTGATCGGAACATGGGCACTTGTAATGGATGTCATGAGTCTGTTTTGCTGGCTACTGCTTTGGAATCACCTAACTCACCACATTTAAAAAAATTTTTAAAAAGAACTCAATTCTTAGTTCAGGAACTCAGGAGACTCGCTCCCCTGCAAGGCCCAACTGTCTAACTGCCTTTGGAGGCTACTTAGTTCTCGGCCACTTGGCACTTCGATAAGTCATTCAGAGGGCCGGGAATAGCACCTGATTGAATTTTAATATCACACCAAGGAGATGGCAAAGCATTTGGCTTAAGCAAAGAAGTTGCATAGTGGTAATGGACTTAAATACTGTCCAACAACTTGCACTGAAGTGTAATTTTTGAAAAAAGGAACTCAAGGTCAGCGGGCTAGAGTAAAGGCTGATGAGAGTGCCCAGTTAGTTAGGTTAGGGTTAGCCTTAGGAATGCCATACTTTTTCTGCATTTCTGAGCCCAGAACTCAGGTACTGCTGTTACCAGAAGTCTGGCTCTTACCATTACACCACAAAAGCTCACAAGTACAGTATAAACACACTAAACTCTTTGTACTCCTTCACCAGTCACACTAACCTCAACCAGACAGTATCAGAGATGATTTCTTGTGTCTGTCGAGCAGTTAATCAAACTGGTGGCGAGCTAGAGCATTAAACTGAAATCCCACACCCAAACTACTGTGCTATAGTTATCAATTGTGGAGCAATACACATGACTGATCACTTTTTTAATTTCATGTTTAAAATGGCTGATAAGAAAAAAAAAAAAAAAGAAAAAAAAAAAAGAAAAAAAAAAAAAAAAAAAAACACAATATATATTTATTATATCAAACAAATTGTGTAGCATGATCAACCAATCAGCAACATACAGCACTGTTTTGTACGAAAGCGTTAAAAATTTTATTAAAACAAACCATAAAAACAGCAGATATAAAAAAACATTTACACACTGTACACAAACACACCCGACATGCCTACACATGTACACTAAACTATGATTGTAGTGTGCACACATTTAAAATCCCCTCTTCCCACACACACACACACACAATACCATACATGCACACTCTGTACAAAGACCACAACCACACGCCCAACTGTTAGAGTCTCCTGATGTTGCGCTTGCTCCGGGCACTACCCGGAAGCAGTTGGCTCCGACCCATGCTGCGTGTGTGGGTGTTGGAGAGGCGAGTGCAGTCAGCTGAACCATGATAGGCTCGCAGACAGGAAGTGCAGAAGTGAAACACACAATCGCTCCAGCTACACACTCCTTCAGCTTTAACAGTATTACAGCGGGCAGGATGTTCACACCTCGGGCACGACCTCAAACACTCATCACTAAATAACGTTTTAGCAACCTGAAATTATATATTCACACAGATGACATACATACCCCATTCTTCTAAACATTTATACTAAAAAAAAAAAAAAAAAAAAAAAAAAAAAGAAAGAAAGAAAGACACACTACAAATACACTCCTTTACGTTTACATTTCGGCATTTAGCAGACACTCTTATCCAGAGCATCCTTATATCGGCTATATATGGGCTGACGGCAGTTACTCCTAATTCACAGTGCGTGTGTGTGTGTGTGTGTGTGTGTGTGTGTGTGTATGTGTACATGCATGTATGCTCACCTGTAGAAACTGCTGGCGTTTTGTGGAGGGTGGGGTGTGGGTGCAAGTAGTGCCAGCTGCAGGAGTGTGTGTATGAGTACTGGGAGTTTTGGCCTGAGCCTGAACACTGCCGAGAGCTGAGCGACATGCTAATGCTAACCGTGTCTCTGCATCTACTACCCGCGCAGCTCTGCCCATCTGAAACACACAAATGTATATAATGGGCAGGGGGTCAGACATTGGAGCTAAGAAAAACATACAAAGTCATTATATTACAAACACCGTTACTGAAACCTGATGGTTAATACAAATTCTAATGTAGACTAATTCCATGTACAAAGTGAAAGGTAACAGGAAGTCAAAAACATTTTCTAACCTCTAGCGATAGTCTCATCTCACGCTCATACATTTTCCTCCTGCGACTCGCCTTCCTGTCCTGAAGAACAATGTCGCTCCAAGATCTACACACCTGATCACACCTGTATACACACATCAGAATGAAGACAATTTCAAATATGAAAATAAAAGAAACTTAAACCTTATAAATAAAACTTAGTTATCTGGTAAATATACACACATTTGTGGACCTGTTTAAAAACCTAGTGGCAGCTGCCTAAGTAGAGAGGATTCTAATAAGACATCAACTTATAAGTCAGGTTATTCAGACATGCTACTTTACGACAGAGATTACACAGATTACATCAGTTTTACTTACTAAGCGTTTCAAACCAATGGGAGAAGGTGGTCAAATAACATCTCTCTCCATGTAACAAAAACCCCACACTGACCCCAACCATAAATAAATATATAAATATATGTGTGTGTGTGTGTGTGTGTGTGTGTGTGTGTGTGTGTGTGTGTGTGTGTGTGTGTGTAAATACTTTTTTACATAACTACATGTGTATACATACGTGTATATGTCCTTGGCAGGGAGCAGCTGCAGGATGGAGGATAGGACATGGTGCAGATTTTTCATGCTCAGCTCAGTGAGAATGTCTGTTTCTCCCAAACCCATCTTTCGGCCAATCAGGTGTGAAAGGGGCAAGTGAGTTATAATAAGCTGGTCAAGGTCTTGTGACGGGGTGAAACAGCTAAGAGCTTGAACCACTTGCAATGCGGGGGTAAGCGTCACTTTGTGACGTTTATTCATGAATGGCGCAGTCTCCACAAACTCCTCTTTTTCAAGCTTCCCCTTTAGACGCTGACCTTTGACCTCATCATCAGATTGCGACCCTTCCCTGAGGGTGGAAAGTCTGCGTTGGCGCTCAAGCCTTGCACGCCGCTGGTCTCGACTAAGCAACAGCCAGTCTTGTGACTGCACCCCCTCTTGGAAGGAGCAATCTTCTGCACCATCCACTGAGCAATCCAGACGGAGGGAGCCAAACCCACTGTCCTCAGATGCATCCAGTTTAGGTATTGGAGTGTACGAGGGGGTGCTCAGTATGCTAAGACTCTCTGAAAGATGGGCTGCCAGGCAGTTTACCGGTGTCTGGAAACTGTCTCGTCCTCTCCCGGGTTCAGGTGTCTCCGATGGCAATAGTCCTGAGATAATGCTTTCATCCAGATCAGGCTCAGACAGAGTTGGACTCTCCCTGTTCCTTTCATCTTGTGGAGTCAGACTCCCCCCAGCCCTTGTGTTCCATGGACTCCGATTTGCCCCATTTCTCCTCTCCTCCAAACTGGATGTCACAAACTGAGAGAAGACCAAGCGTCGCTTTCTACAGGATGCCATCATGGCATCTGACTTTAATGTGCTGTATGACAGTGGGCCACATGGTTGCGTATCCGGTGAGTCAAACACACTCTGAGAGGGGACATTTCTGTCATTTGGCGTTTTGGAGAAACTCGACTTCATATCTGTAGCTGATTTAGATGCAAGAAGACGTCTGCGCAGACACGCATCCTTTCTGCTCAGTTTAGGAGTCTCACACCAAAGGGAATGAGACGGACGCTGTGGGCAAGATGGGCATTGTTGTGGGTTGTGCCCTCTCTCTTGTCTATGCAGATTCTCCTTTGGGGTCTCGAGTGGGCTAAAGTCATTACACATTGTGTACGATGGCGTCAGTGTAGATACTGTATCACTGCAGTGAGAGTGTGTTTGTACATGTGTGTGGTTGAAGGTTTGACTCTGTAGATAATTGAGAGATTTATGATGCCAGACTGCACTCTCCATGTCTCTTGGTCAGGGTTGTTCAGCTAGTAAACTTAAGCGTCCTGCTAAGAAAAAAAGAAATTAAGTCACTTAAGATTCAAAAAAGACAATCCAACATCTGCATGTTTGAGTGACAAACAAGTCAAAATTCCACCTTAATTCACCTTTAATCACTATGCTTCAATTACATTTTAATTATATTATGAATCAAACAAATATTACAAACTCCATTTACTCGATCTTTATAATGAATGACAGTGGCACTTAATCAGCTGTTCAGCAAACATCCAAACCTTCAAACTTCACATAGACAATTAAATAAACACTGTACACTTCATAAATTCTTACTGTATTTTAAATTCATGCCATGAAATAATTAAATTTGCAATAATAAATTAGTAAATTTAAAAAGAAAATGCAGCTTACAATTTGTGCTGTTTAAAACATTTTGTCTAATCAGTCACTTAATCATAAATTTTAGTTACAATCCATAAACTTTACCCAACAGTTTCACTACATCATTCCATTTATAGTTTTTATAGCTCCGCTTTAACATAAAACTATTAATTAATATGAATTTGTAAAGATCGAGCAGAAACAGTAAAATTGTTTAGGTAAAAAGGTTTTAATACTAGTTCAGTTCTGCAGCACATGGTTTATTTACTTCATTTAATCCTGTATCTAGTGAATAATGAATCAGAATAATGAAACTTACCGCAGTGGTTTAGAGAGCAGAAGTATTAACTCTGTACAGATCAGGATTAGATGATCAGGATTAAAGATTAAATGATCAGGATTAAAGATTAAGGATCAATCAGAATTAAAGATTAAATAATCTGGATTAAAGATTAAATAAGATCTGGATCAGTTTTATGTTCTTCTGGTTTCTGTGAGTTTTTGGATCTTAAATGTAAACACTGATAATAACGGACCGCTGTTACCATGGAGATGGAGCGCGCGCAGACACCCGTTTCCCCGCGTGTTTAAAAAGGCGCTTAAACTGATAATACACGCGCTCATTCACACACACACACACTCACCTCAACCACTCACACACACACACACACACACCTCAACCACACACACACACTCACACACACTCACACACACACACACACACTCACACCTCAACCACTCACACACACACACACACTCACCTCAACCACGCTCACCTCAACCACTCACACACACTCACACACACTCACACACACTCACACACACTCACACACACACACTCACCTCAACCACTCACACACTCAGTGTAACACACATTTAATTATTTTGTATATAAACACAATTGAAATAAAATCTATAGATGTAAAGAATTGTAAATATTTAACTGCTAACACGGTAAAGTTTAATATTTAACCACGAGCTGATATTTATCTTCACATTTCTAATATTTCTACATTTTATTCTTTTTGCCAGAAGAAGTGAATCAAACACACTAATTCTAATTGTATTATCTTAAATATTTTAAACGAGTTTTCCTTACATTTATCATCGAAATATAAATGAACGAAAAATAAACGAAAAAATAAATCTTAAAACTAATAATTTATATATAAAGAAACTTGATTGAATAAATAATTAATCTGAATATAATGAATATTAACTCAACTGTGACAAACAGCATGACAGTTTATTTTTTTTATTAACTGTACATTGGAATAAAACACAGTTAGTCATAATAGTTGCTTTTTATTTCAAATTAAATTAAATTAGGATCTAATGTTCTAACCAACCGCCGCTGAGATCCGGACCCGCAGGAACGCTGACCAAGATGAGAAATGTTCGAATTACTGTGACCTTACAAACCACGTCTGATAATAAATGTTCCAGATTTATTAAATCCTGAAATTTAAACTATTAAAACTACAAATTTAATGATTATTAGTAACAGTTCTGCATGTGCTACAATTAAGGTGTAACACGTGATCTAATTCATTTAAAGCTGAACTCTGATTGGTTCATTTGGAACAGAGCAGCTGAAATCCATTCACTCATTCATAATCACTCTCTCACACACTCACACACTCACAAACCAGGTAATTAATAATAAGCAGGTTAAATAAAATCTGAATAATAAATGTTGCAATAGACTGAAATAAATAAATAAATCAATAAATGATGCTCACAGTGAGGATTCTCTCTCCAGCTCCTCTCTCTCTCTCTCTCTCTCTCCAGCTCCTCTCTCTCCCCGGTATAATCCTCACACCTTCATCCCGCCACCGCTCATAATCAGCTAGTGACGCACTTCCGCCTCATTTATACTAACGGAAATGTCGCACCCAAAATAACTACAGGTTCATAATAACTGTAATTAGCACAATAACCTTAATAACTTTATATAAGTTAGAATCCACGAGGTTTATAAAAACTCACCACGACCCTGAATAGGATAGAAATGAAAGGAAAATTAATGAATGTTATAAAATTAATTACAAACGAAATTAATTCTCTCTTATCTTTAACTGATAAAAATAGAAAGAAAAGATTTCTGTGAGTGTAGAATGTATTGCAGTAGATGATGCCTGAAAAACACTGAAGAAGTTAGTTGTGCAACAGTTTACTAAAACCAATCTCTTAAGGTTTAATAAATAATCATTTATAGATGAGAGAAATTAAATAATTGTGATAATTATGTGATTAAAAAGGTGGAAGTCTGTGCTCAGTTTATTCAGCAGTAAAACTGTAATTGTAGGTAAGTAGTAGCTCACTGATACCGCTAGAGGGCGCTGCAGTTATTATTGAGCATTCATGTCCAGTTAAGATCTGCAGTAACAGAAGTGTAGAACATCAGTTTCTATATTACTGGAGTAAGGGAGTCAGGAGGAGTGATGATGATGAAGTGATGATGATGATGATAGAGTGATGTTGATGATGATAGAGTGATGATGAAGTGATGATGATGGAGTGATGATGAAGTGATGATGATGGAGTGATGTTGATGATGATAGAGTGATGATGATGAAGTGATGATGATGGAGTGATGATGATAATGATGGAGTGATGATGATGGAGTGATGATGATGATGATAGAGTGATGATGATGAAGTGATGATGATGGAGTGATGTTGATGAAGTGATGATGATGAAGTGATGATGATGGAGTGATGTTGATGATGATAGAGTGATGATGATGGAGTGATGATGATGAAGTGATGATGAAGTGATGATGATGATGATGGAGTGATGATGATGATGATAGAGTGATGATGATAGAGTGATGATGATGAAGTGATGATGAAGTGATGATGATGATGATGATAGAGTGATGATGATAGAGTGATGATGATGAAGTGATGATGAAGTGATGATGATGATGATGGAGTGATGTTGATGATGATGGAGTGATGTTGATGAAGTGATGATGATGAAGTGATGATGATGGAGTGATGATGATGAAGTGATGATGATGAAGTGATGATGATGGAGTGATGTTGATGATGATAGAGTGATGATGATGGAGTGATGTTGATGGAGTGATGTTGATGATGATAGAGTGATGATGATAGAGTGATGATGATGAAGTGATGATGATGGAGTGATGATGATGATAGAGTGATGATGATGAAGTGATGATGATGGAGTGATGATGATAGAGTGATGATGATGAAGTGATGATGATGAAGTGATGATGATGGAGTGATGTTGATGATGATAGAGTGATGATGATGGAGTGATGTTGATGGAGTGATGTTGATGATGATAGAGTGATGATGATAGAGTGATGATGATGAAGTGATGATGATGGAGTGATGTTGATGATGATAGAGTGATGATGATGATGAAGTGATGATGATGGAGTGATGATGATGGAGTGATGTTGATGATGATAGAGTGATGATGATGAAGTGATGATGATGGAGTGATGATGAAGTGATGATGATGGAGTGATGTTGATGATGATAGAGTGATGATGATGAAGTGATGATGATGGAGTGATGATGATGGAGTGATGTTGATGATGATAGAGTGATGATGATGAAGTGATGATGATGGAGTGATGATGATAGAGTGATGATGATAGAGTGATGATGATGAAGTGATGATGATGAAGTGATGATGATGGAGTGATGTTGATGATGATAGAGTGATGATGATGGAGTGATGATGGAGTGATGATGAAGTGATGATGGAGTGATGATGATGGAGTGATGATGATGGAGTGATGATGAAGTGATGATGATGGAGTGATGATGAAGTGATGATGATGGAGTGATGTTGATGATGATAGAGTGATGATGATGAAGTGATGATGATGGAGTGATGATGATGATGATAGAGTGATGATAGAGTGATGATGAAGTGATGATGATGGAGTGATGTTGATGATGATAGAGTGATGATGATGAAGTGATGATGATGGAGTGATGATGATGATGATAGAGTGATGATGATGAAGTGATGATGATGGAGTGATGATGATGGAGTGATGATGGAGTGATGATGAAGTGATGATGATGGAGTGATGATGATGGAGTGATGATGATGGAGTGATGATGAAGTGATGATGATGGAGTGATGATGAAGTGATGATGATGGAGTGATGTTGATGATGATAGAGTGATGATGATGAAGTGATGATGATGGAGTGATGTTGATGATGATAGAGTGATGACGATGGAGTGATGTTGATGGAGTGATGATGATGATGATAGAGTGATGATGATGGAGTGATGTTGATGGAGTGATGATGATGATAGAGTGATGATGATAGAGTGATGATGAAGTGATGATGATGGAGTGATGTTGATGATGATAGAGTGATGATGATGAAGTGATGATGATAGAGTGATGATGATGATGATAGAGTGATGATGATGAAGTGATGATGATGATGATAGAGTGATGATGATGAAGTGATGTTGATGGAGTGATGTTGATGATGATAGAGTGATGATGATGGAGTGATGATGATGATGATAGAGTGATGATGATGAAGTGATGTTGATGGAGTGATGTTGATGATGATAGAGTGATGATGATGGAGTGATGTTGATGGAGTGATGTTGATGATGATAGAGTGATGATGATAGAGTGATGATGAAGTGATGATGATGGAGTGATGTTGATGATGATAGAGTGATGATGATGAAGTGATGATGATGGAGTGATGATGATGATGATAGAGTGATGATGATGAAGTGATGATGATGGAGTGATGTTGATGATGATAGAGTGATGACGATGGAGTGATGATGATGGAGTGATGATGATGATGATAGAGTGATGATGATGAAGTGATGATGATGGAGTGATGATGATGGAGTGATGATGGAGTGATGATGAAGTGATGATGATGGAGTGATGATGATGGAGTGATGATGATGGAGTGATGATGAAGTGATGATGATGGAGTGATGATGAAGTGATGATGATGGAGTGATGATGATGGAGTGATGATGATGGAGTGATGATGAAGTGATGATGATGGAGTGATGATGAAGTGATGATGATGGAGTGATGTTGATGATGATAGAGTGATGATGATGAAGTGATGATGATGGAGTGATGATGATGATGATAGAGTGATGATGATGAAGTGATGATGATGGAGTGATGATGATGGAGTGATGATGATGATGATAGAGTGATGATGATGAAGTGATGATGATGGAGTGATGATGATGATGGAGTGATAATGATGAAGTGATGATGATGATGATGAAGTGATGATGATGATGGAGTGATGTTGATGGAGTGATGTTGATGATGAAGTGATGATGATGGAGTGATGATGATGATGGAGTGATGATGATGGAGTGATGATGATGATGGAGTGATGATGGAGTGATGATGATGAAGTGATGATGATGGAGTGATGATGATGATGGAGTGATAATGATGAAGTGATGATGATGATGATGATGAAGTGATAATGATGAAGTGATGATGATGATGGAGTGATGTTGATGATGATGAAGTGATGATGATGGAGTGATGATGATGAAGTGATGATGATGGAGTGATGATGATGATGGAGTGATAATGATGAAGTGATGATGATGATGATGAAGTGATAATGATGAAGTGATGATGATGATGATGGAGTGATGTTGATGGAGTGATGTTGATGATGATGAAGTGATGATGATGGAGTGATGATGATGAAGTGATGATGATGGAGTGATGATGATGATGATGGAGTGATAATGATGAAGTGATGATGATGATGATGGAGTGATAATGATGAAGTGATGATGATGATGAAGTGATAATGATGAAGTGATGATGATGATGATGATGATGATGATGATGGAGTGATGTTGATGGAGTGATGATGAAGTGATGATGATGGAGTGATGATTGAGTGATGTTGATGGAGTGATGATGATGAAGTGATGATGATGGAGTGATGATGGAGTGATGATGATGAAGTGATGATGATGGAGTGATGATGATGATGATGGAGTGATAATGATGAAGTGATGATGATGATGAAGTGATAATGATGAAGTGATGATGATGATGATGATGATGGAGTGATGTTGATGGAGTGATGATGAAGTGATGATGGAGTGATGATTGAGTGATGTTGATGGAGTGATGATGAAGTGATGATGATGATGATGATGGAGTGATGTTGATGGAGTGATGTTGAAGTGGTGATGATGATGATGATGGAGTGATGTTGATGGAGTGGTGATGATGATGATGATGGAGTGATGTTGATGGAGTGATGATGATGAAGTGATGATGATGGAGTGATGTTGAAGTGGTGATGATGATGGAGTGATGATGATGGAGTGATGTTGATGGAGTGGTGATGATGATGATGATGGAGTGATGATGATGGAGTGATGTTGATGAAGTGGTGATGATGATGATGATGATGGAGTGATGATGATGGAGTGATGTTGATGAAGTGGTGATGATGATGATGATGATGGAGTGATGATGATGGAGTGATGTTGATGGAGTGGTGATGATGATGATGATGGAGTGATGATGATGGAGTGATGTTGATGAAGGGGTGATGATGATGATGATGATGTAGTGATGATGATGGAGTGATGTTGATGAAGTGGTGATGATGATGATGATGATGGAGTGATGATGATGGAGTGATGTTGATGAAGTGGTGATGATGATGATGATGATGGAGTGATGATGATGGAGTGATGTTGATGAAGTGGTGATGATGGAGTGATGATGATTTTATGATGAAACGCGACTCCCTGTTTTAATAATTCAGTTATTAATAAAAAATAATTATTCACCATGTCCGTGAAGCTGGCCCCCCATGTGGTCAGAAATGGAATATAAATATTATTATTCGTTTGTGCTGGTTTGTGCCGTAGGAATCATCGTTTGTGCTGGCATCGTTTTAGAGAAATTAAGTATTATATTTTATTACCCGTGACGTCACTCAGCCCGCATCAGAGGCCAAATTGCACCAAAAGCATCTCATTCGTTTGTGCTGGTTTGTGCTGCTAAAAGAAATATTTGTGCTATTTTAATTCTCAAGTTATAGGCTAAATAATATATATATATATATTTATAAATTAAGAACATTTAGCCCATTAAAATGTTCAAATTGCATCAAAACCCTCTCATTTGTTTGACATCATTTTGTTTGACGTCATCTCATCTGGGTGGCGTCATTGGATGTGGATTCCACTTTGCACAGATATGTCAAAGCACTCAGCCATACTGCGTATCCTCTTCAATATCCTCTTGAAACTAAACATGCAGTTTTAATTGGTTTTCATGTTTTAATTGATATTCCTGCAATATACACAACTTATGGCAGAACATAACTTACCACACATCTGTAAACTGTGAATCACTTAACACTACAGAAATATACACTACAAAAGTATAGGTTTTACATGGCATTCTCTCTATTCATTCTTCTTTAGTCACATCAATAATTTTAATGTCAAAAGTCCTTTGATAAATAAACCAATTGTCCTTATGTGACTTCTTAACAGTGGGAATCTTTATTTTAAGCCGTGTTTTCATGTGGACCAAAGTCTGAGATGCAGGGTGGGGACCTGTTGACTGTAAGCAGTCATTTTCAGAAAGCACAACTTAAACTCCTAAAAATTTCTTTTCCAGGTAAAAACGTGACTAAAATAACAGTAAGATGACCTATTTTAAATATTTTGTACTTTATTGTCACTTATGAATGAGAAAAGTGTCTAGTAGACTCAACATCAGTAATAAAATACTGAGGCAGAGTTGGATTGTTTGTTGTATATAAATACAAGTATTTTATGAAGAATGCAATGCATGTTTAATTTAACATGCAGTTTACTGGTGATCAGCAAATGGTTCGCTAGACTGTGGGAAATGTATCAGGTTTTCATGGTTGGGGAAATGGATTCCCATATGTGTATCACTGTAATGACACTGTAAAGAAGTAACCCCAAAGCATCCTCGGCTCATTAACATTGTTTGCAAGAATCTACTGCAGCATCCACTTACAAAACACAAAAATATATAACCCTCACCATATAACGTCATATTAGTCATTAAGGTTATACTTGTTTATCCATCTCCCTGTGCAACTTGCTGTCAGTTCTGTTAGGTCTTCACACATCTGCATACTTTACACATTTATACTTTCCATCATGCTGCCCTGCATATTTATTGTATTAAGATGCACTGCCTTGTCTAATTACACTGCACTCATTCATTTTGTTTGTACTTTCCCTTTCACTAGATAGCATGCTGCACCAAAACCTTGGCAGAATGTCATTCAAAGTTGATAGTCACGTTTGACTAAGGTCTGAGCATACTTTTCTTTTGTCCTCTCCTCAGGCGACTGTTGGAAGAGACATTCCAGGAAAGAGTTTTTATAGCGCATAAACACATAATTCTCATTTTAAGGTAATTTATTGCTTCTAATAAAACCCTGTGATAGTCCTCTGAGAATTTCAATCATATTAATTACATTTAAAACAAGATTGGACAGTTCTGTGAAAAATATAAAACAAACATATGCTGTACATACACATTAAAAGGCAAGTGAAAGACAAATCAACTGAAATTGAAAATGATTGCATCAAAAATATAGATGAAGGTTAAGGTAGATGAAGACAGTGACAGCTCTGATTCTGGCACATGGTCTCATATCCTCAATGAAGAGATTTGGAACATGACAAGATTAGCCTGCACACTTAGCTTCAAGAGAGCAAAAGTGTACCCACACAGTGCATCTAAGTGCATTGACATCACTGGTCACTGTACTGAGTGCAATGCAAAATTGTGCATTTCCAGTGAGAGTCTACCAGAGGTGAGCACACCAGCAGTGCTAAAATGCAGAATTGATTACACTGACGACAGTCTTCATACTGGAAAGGCAAAGCACATGCTATCTGGAGAGAAAAGAGTGGCGAGCCACAGAGGCTTACAAGATAACGCCACTCGGTAACCCAGAGCTATACCCACCTACCAAGCCTGAGTACATTAAGAAAAGCCAAACAAGAGAAATGGGATAAGGAGGTAGGACACAAACACCCCATCCTTTCCCCCTCATCTAATAAAATACAGTGTGCCTCATAGGGGCAGTATTCATGACATCGGCCTTGACAAATTTCTTATGCCATTACTGGACCCCCTCTCAACTACTAGTCTACAAAATACTAGTAAAGACTCAAGTGTAAGTTTTGATGCTACAGGTACAGTAGTCAAAAGGCTCACTAGACTAACAGAAACATCAGGACATATATTTCCATATCAAGGAGTTCTGTCCTCACATGGAGATACTTCTATTCACATCCCAGTGGTGCAAATGCTGTCTGAGCGGCATGACATTAACGCCATATCAAACTGGGTCTCTGAATGGCTTAGAGGAGGAGCATCTGTACCAAAAGAAGTTGTTTCTGATTTCTCTCTTGCATTACTGGGTGGTCTTGTTAAGGCCTTTACTCCTTACTCTGGTTTGAAGACCTATATAAATAGAATAACAAAGACATCAGAGCTATAACACAAACCATGGAATTTTGCTGTGACTAAACTTTTTTAAGCAATGTTACATTTTGATTATTTACACTACCCCCTCCTGTGGTGAGTCTGTAGATAGAATATACTTGTTGACGGCCCACAAGCATTTAAAACAGGGCCGGCGCTAGGGGGGAACTGAGGGGGGCATTGCCCCCCCAAATTGTGTCTTTGCCCCCACAAGCACAATGCAAGCAACGGCTATTTTTAAAATTATCTCTGAACCAATCACAAAAATGCATTTTGTTTTACAGTGTGAAGATATTTCCTTGCTTATTCCTGATTGGCTCTTTGAGTCATATAAAAATCGGCAGACTGCCCCAAACAGTTCAGTTGGGCAGTATATGTTCTGTTAGTGTGAGCGAGAGGCAGGTATACTGGTAAACACTTTTTTTTTACAGAATTAGTATTCTTTTGTTTTCTTTATATTTTAATTTCCCAATAATATAAATATTCTCACTCATTCCTATTTCCACGTTTGAATATTCTCAGTCTGTGTGTAGGTACATTTGTCAGCTTTGACTTAAATTTGTATTAAAGCCTTTCAAGAAATAGAGTTGTTCTATTAGTAATGGCAATTTAATTAAGGCGGCGTATTAAAATGAAATACAATTAGATAATCTTTTTTCTCCATTTACATAATCAACATGTATTTTTTAATCATTGGGTTTTAAGTTTAAGTTCGAAAACATGCATTTTTATTTCTTTACCTCATACATCACTTTAAGCCAGTATCAATAGCTTGGCTGTCATCATTCATGCACAAATCAAGCCTTGAATATATTTCTGGCTTCAAAAACATGACTATCAACATGCCCCCTCATTAGGTTTTACTGCCCCCCCAAGCAAAGCAGTCCAGAACCGGGGCTGATTTAAAACCTTTGAAATAACATTAACATTTGGAATTCACAAATCAATTGAGCTGTGTAACATGTGTATGGATAATGTTATGGATAACATTTTAACATTTAAAAGGTTAAAGGTTTTTAAAGGTAATTTGATTATAATAAATTTCACTCTGTGATGCAATTTGAACATTGTTAGGGGCTAAGTGTTCTCACTTAATAAAAATATATAGAGATAATTTAGCCTATAAGTTGAGAACCAAAACAGCACAGATATTTCTTTTATTTCATTTATTCACCGCTGTTCTCCTCTCTGACTCCGCCCACCAGGAGCTCATTACCCCGCCCACTGTGGTTACCATAGAGACAGTGTGTGTAAACAGCGGACTGAGTAGAACTTTTACTTTGATCCTGAGTCATATTAAAATTAAACTTTATATTTAAACCTCACAGTATGTAAATAACTATTATTTATTAAATTAATCTCACTACTGCACAAACGGTAAGTTTTTATTTTAATATTCACGTTAGCACGTTAGCTTTGAAATCACGTTAGTCAGAAATCAGCTCCAGTAAAATCGCAGCTAAAGTTTATCTTCTCATAGTAACGACAGTAATTCTGTAATTCTATACATTAAGCTCATTATATGGGGGTTTTATACATATATATATAATGAGCTGTATATATTAACACACAGGTGCCCGGCCTGCTCTGGTGAGCCATCCGAGCACCACAACCACTGACCAGGAGAATACACCTCACATAAACATCTAACACTAACAGAGAACTCTTATTTATAATACCAAAACAACAATAACATTAGTGTAGTGTTAATAATAACTACAAGAAGAATGGTAATGATGATAGTTTATAATGTGGATCTATTTTGATGAATTCATTTGGTTAACAGCTTTTATCTAATATTAGGAGCCTAGTGGGTAGAGCGTTGAGCTATTAATCAGAAAGTTGTTGGTTCACATCCAGGGTCTGCTATGGAGCCACTTTTGGGCCCTTAAGTGAGGCCCTTAACCCTGTCTGCTCCATATGTCAAATAAATGAATTCTTCTTTAAATAATCCATATTTTGCCTTAATAAGAAAAATACTCCAAATTTTAATGTACAATTTTTAGTTAATAAACAGAACTAAATAAAAACACATGAAATTTTAATGTATCATAACAGTGGGTGAATGAGTGGGTGGGTGAGTGGGTGGGTGAGTGAGTGAGTGGGTGAATGAGTGGGTGGGTGAGTGTGTGAGTGGGTGAGTGAGTGAGTGAGTGAGTGTGTGGGTGGGTGAGTGAGTGAGTGAGTGGGTGGGTGAGTGAGTGTGTGGGTGGGTGAGTGAGTGGGTGAGTGAGTGGGTGAGTGAGTGGGTGGGTGAGTGAGTGAGTGGGTGGGTGGGTGAGTGAGTGGGTGAGTGGGTGAGTGAGTGGGTGAGTGAGTGTGTGGGTGAGTGAGTGGGTGAGTGAGTGGGTGAGTGAGTGGGTGGGTGAGTGAGTGAGTGGGTGGGTGGGTGAGTGAGTGGGTGAGTGAGTGGGTGAGTGGGTGGGTGAGTGAGTGTGTGGGTGGGTGAGTGGGTGGGTGAGTGAGTGGGTGGGTGAGTGAGTGAGTGGGTGGGTGGGTGAGTGAGTGGGTGAGTGGGTGAGTGGGTGGGTGAGTGTGTGAGTGGGTGGGTGGGTGAGTGAGTGAGTGAGTGAGTGAGTGGGTGGGTGAGTGAGTGAGTGGGTGGGTGAGTGAGTGTGTGGGTGAGTGAGTGAGTGAGTGAGTGGGTGGGTGAGTGAGTGGGTGAGTGGGTGGGTGAGTGTGTGAGTGGGTGGGTGAATAAGTGAGTGAGTGAGTGAGTGAGTGGGTGAGTGAGTGAGTGTGTGGGTGGGTGAGTGAGTGAGTGGGTGGGTGAGTGAGTGTGTGGGTGGGTGAGTGAGTGGGTGAGTGAGTGAGTGAGTGAGTGAGTGAGTGGGTGGGTGAGTGAGTGGGTGGGTGAGTGTGTGGGTGGGTGAGTGAGTGGGTGAGTGAGTGGGTGGGTGGGTGAGTGAGTGGGTGAGTGGGTGGGTGAGTGTGTGAGTGGGTGGGTGAGTGAGTGAGTGAGTGAGTGAGTGAGTGAGTGGGTGGGTGAGTGTGTGAGTGGGTGGGTGAGTGAGTGAGTGGGTGAGTGAGTGAGTGGGTGGGTGGGTGAGTGAGTGGGTGAGTGTGTGAGTGGGTGGGTGAATAAGTGAGTGAGTGAGTGGGTGGGTGAGTGAGTGAGTGAGTGAGTGGGTGAGTGAGTGAGTGGGTGTGTGAGTGGGTGGGTGAGTGAGTGAGTGAGTGGGTGGGTGAGTGAGTGAGTGGGTGGGTGGGTGGGTGAGTGAGTGAGTGAGTGGGTGGGTGAGTGAGTGGGTGGGTGGGTGAGTGAGTGGGTGAGTGAGTGAGTGGGTGAGTGGGTGGGTGAGTGTGTGAGTGGGTGGGTGAATAAGTGAGTGAGTGAGTGAGTGAGTGAGTGGGTGGGTGAGTGAGTGAGTGGGTGGGTGAGTGAGTGAGTGGGTGAGTGAGTGAGTGAGTGGGTGAGTGAGTGAGTGGGTGGGTGAATAAGTGAGTGGGTGAATAAGTGAGTGGGTGGGTGAATAAGTGGGTGGGTGAATGAGTGAGTGAGTGGGTGATTGTCTAACTGTGATAGATCGTCTCCCTTTACTGCTGCATTGCACCCAGTGTTTTTAGGTGATGCTGTAGCAGTTAGTAAAAATAATTAAATGAATGTGATGGTTAAACATAAATGTGGAACCAATATTACTGTTAATGATTACACTCCATCACAGTTACATTTAGTCAGTAACATTGATTTCTAATATTGGTGACCTGCCAACCAATCAGAAACCTGCATTTCAGCAAGGTTGATTAAAATAAATAACACATTTTCATATTTGTGCTAACATTAAACCACCTGCCATGATAAACTGTACCAGTCGAACATGTAAACCAGCACCATTTTCCATGATTGTGAAAGAGCTACAGACCTTGTCACTGCATCCCAGATTTCAGTTGATGTTGAGTTCAGTTTTTCCAAATATTTTCTGTACAACTGGTCAGTATTTTTGTCTCTTTTCAGTGTTATTGTTCTCAGAATGAGTGTTGAAGGCTTGTCCTCTTGTCTGATGACATCATCGTCTATGGGTTGCCACACCCTTCCTGTAGAACACCTAGATTACAAGTACATCCAGCAGTGCAGTGATGTTAAATACCTGGAGAAAATCCTCCGTGTACTCAGGTCCTACACATCTTTCTATCATCACCACTTCATCTCACCATTCTGTTTTCACTTCATTTATTATTTATACATTAATTCAGTCATTTATTAATTCATTATCTACATGTTTGAAATGTTCATGTGTTTACACTATGCAGTAAATATACAGTGAAACTATTCAGCTAAAACAGTGAAACCTCATTTAAATACTTTATTTATTACCCAGTGTTTATTGGTTAATGCCCTTTAGGTTGGGTATAGAGGGGGTGTACCCACACCTGACTGAATTCTGTGAGAAAAGGATTGAATTACTGGACCCAAAACATCGAGCTTTGAGAAAGGAATCATCTCCGGCCACACCCTCGTCATTCTCTACTGAGGAGTGGAACCTCATCACTGAGGATCTGCAGGTATGAGATAAATTAACTCACACTGAAATAACAGGGATTCAGCGGGTGGTGTAGATAATTCACAGGGCCCAGAGCCCCTAAGTGTGAGTTAGTGAGAATAAATGAGTGAGTGAATGGGTGAGTCAAGTCAAGTCAAGTCAACTTTATTTATATAGCGCTTTTTACAATATACATTGTCTCAAAGCAACTTTACAAAATCCAGGACCAACAGATACAAAAACCCCTGTGTTGTGTGATGACCCTAATCAGAATTAAGTGGTTACAGAAAATAAGTGCAGCAGCTGTGAACAGTTAATAATTAAGTTTTTGTCTTTAACAGGCGTGGCAGAGAGAGATCAGCACCAACGATCAGCATCTCACCCACTCACCCAAATTTTACACTGATACTCTTCCACCTGTACTCAACCGCCCACTGCAGGTACTTACACACACAGACACTCACACCTTACACAGACACACCCTATACACCCTACATCTATACTCGAAACACACATACTCACACACACACACACCCTACACTCACATACAGACACACAAACCCTACATACATTCTACACTCACACACAGACACACACACACACACACACACACACACACACACACCCTACACTCACACCTGACACTCATACACACACACCACACACACCCAACACATTCGCACCTGACACACACACCATATATACGTCCTACACACACAACCCTAGTGTGTGAATATGTTTGTGTGTGTATGTTTGTGTATTATTTGATAATTAAAATTCTTTACGTATTTTCACAGAAACCATTAAACCCTGCAGCTACAACAGACACACCCAATAAACCACCTGCTGTTCCTCGAACCTACAGTGACTGGGACCGGTCAGTATGTGTACACTGTGTATATACAGTGTGTAAGTACAGTGTGTGTGTAGTAGCGAAGGATAATCATTGTGTTATTGTAGGTTTGATGTTGATGCTGAATGTGCCAAAATCGACGAGTGTGTGAGCTGTGATCCTACAGTAATCAGTAACACTCTCCCAAATATCACCCTCGACATCAACACCTCCGGTCAGTACTATTACACACACACACACACACACACACACACATATGGTCAGTTCTGTCACATACATACAGGAGTAGGAATAAAGGTTTAGATTCATGAAAGGGCGGTCACGCCTCATTATAGATGCACCAGATAGAAGCCCGTACCTGCGAGCTGAGAAGATATGAACCAAACCGCAGGACACTTAACCAAGGTAGAACACTACTGCAGCTAAAGAACCACAAACCAAAATAAATCTAAAACATAACCTGAGGCCACAATGACAAAATAACTAAAGTAACCAAAAAGAAAACCAAATCAAAATTCACACCTAAAGCGGAGAGGAGATAGAACAGATAAACAAGCAAATAAGAAAAGGGGGATATCATACACCACACGCTTGCCCAGAAAATAAAACGAGGACGTTTGCCACACAGAGGTATTTTTTTATATTTATGATAACCCCAAGCAAAGCTGATAGCAGTTGCTTAGTCCACCGATATAGTAACTTAGCCTCTCAAGAAAGAAAGATTAATGGCTGGGATCACCATCACACCGGCTACAGCTAAACAGGGAACAAGTGTCGACAGACACTTCCAGTCCAAGAGGGACATTGAGTGGTAGTCTTCTCCAACAATAAGTTCTTAAGAAAAGCGTTCAAAGGAATGCCAGCAAGAACTGATGAAAAAGCAAGATGAACCTAGGACAGCTCAGATTCAAGGACTCAACATTCTGAGTCCTCTGTGTCTCCATGCCCCGGCTGGTCCCAATAAATGGCAGATGAGCCTGATACTGCAATTCTTATAGGTGGACCTATTACAAAAATGTTGAGGATAAAGATTAGGGATTAGAAAGTAGGGATTAGAGCGTAAGGAGTGTGGAGTAGGAAGTATGGATTAAGGAGTAGAGCCATATTCTGCATTAGTGTGTAACGTTGAACGTGTTTAATATTTCAGGTCTGATGCAGCAAGAGCGTTTAGTTTTATCCACACGTGAGAGAGAAAAAGGGAACGAGGCATATAGAGTGGGGGATTGGGACGAGGCCCTATTGTACTATACCAGGTAAGATTATACACACACATAATAATAACAATAATAATAATATATCTAATTATTTTATGAAATTGTATACAGTTATTTTAAACAATCAGCCACCGCAGCCTTCTGTACTGTATCATATTAGTACAAAGCTTTAAATACTTGAGTACAAAACAGCTTGTTTCATCTAATCTGGGGATTTATCTCAGTCTGAAAAGTGTAATGGAGTTCCACAAGGTTCTGTTCTAGACATGTGTGTGTGTGTGTGTGTGTGTGTGTTTAGGAGTGTGTGTATTTTACCCAACGCAGCAGCGTACAATAATCGAGCTCAGGTGGAGATTAAACTTCAGCGCTGGAACCACGCCCTCATCGACTGTAACAACGTCCTCAAGCTCCACCCACTCAACTACAAAGGTCAGAGTTCATTGTGGTTAAAGGTACAGAATGTTGTAATAGTAATAATGAATGAGGTAAATATGAATTAAATGAGGTAATTGGAAGTGTTGACTCCGTCCTGTATTATTTATTCATAACTTTACCTGTAGGCAGTGTGATTGAGCTTATGTTAGTAACACCACTATCAGTTCATCTCTCACTATAGACAGATTGTGGTGCTCTGGTTTAGTTTAGTACAAAATAGATTTTGTTCTACAATATTTACAGGTACAAGAAATAAATTTAGCATAAAAAACCAGCTATATTAGTCCTAGTGCTGACAAGAAACATAACAAAAAGGTCATTAAAATGTGTGTGTGTGTGTGTGTGTGTGTGTGTGTGTGTGTGTGTGTGTGTAGCCTTGCTGCGACGTGCCACAGTACATACACACCTGGGGAACCAGTATGAGGCACATGATGATATCACAACCGTTCTACAGTGTGAACCTCACAATCTCACTGCACAGGTACACACACATACACACAATCTCACTGCACAGGTACACACACACACACACACAATCTCACTGCACAGGTACACACACACACACAATCTCACTGCCCAGGTACACACACACACACACAATCTCACTGCACAGGTACACACACACACACAATCTCACTGCACAGGTACACATACACACACACAATCTCACTGCACAGGTACACATACACACACAATCTCACTGCACAGGTACACACACACACACAATCTCACTGCACAGGTACACACACACACACAATCTCACTGCACAGGTACACATACACACACACACACAATCTCACTGCACAGGTACACACACACACACACACAATCTCACTGCACAGGTACACACATACACACACACAATCTCACTGCACAGGTACACACACACACACAATCTCACTGCACAGGTACACACACACACACAATCTCACTGCACAGGTACACATACACACACACAATCTCACTGCACAGGTACACACACACACACAATCTCACTGCACAGGTACACACACACACACAATCTCACTGCACAGGTACACATACACACACACAATCTCACTGCACAGGTACACACACACACACACACAATCTCACTGCACAGGTACACACATACACACACACAATCTCACTGCACAGGTACACACACACACACAATCTCACTGCACAGGTACACACACACACACAATCTCACTGCACAGGTACACATACACACACACAATCTCACTGCACAGGTACACACACACACACACACACAATCTCACTGCACAGGTACACACATACACACACACAATCTCACTGCACAGGTACACACATACACACACACACAATCACACAATCTCACTGCACAGGTACACACATACACACACACACAATCTCACTGCACAGGTACACACATACACACACACACACACACACAATCTCACTGCACAGGTACACACATACACACACACACAATCTCACTGCACAGGTACACACATACACACACACACAATCACACAATCTCACTGCACAGGTACACACATACACACACACAATCTCACTGCACAGGTACACACATACACACACACACAATCTCACTGCACAGGTACACACATACACACACACACAATCACACAATCTCACTGCACAGGTACACACATACACACACACACAATCACACAATCTCACTGCACAGGTACACACATACACACACACAATCTCACTGCACAGGTACACACATACACACACACACAATCTCACTGCACAGGTACACACATACACACACACACACACACACACACACAATCTCACTGCACAGGTACACACATACACACACACACACACACAATCTTACTGCACAGGTACACACATACACACACACACACAATCACACAATCTCACTGCACAGGTACACACACACACACACACAATCTCACTGCACAGGTACACACATACACACACACACACACACACACAATCACACAATCTCACTGCACAGGTACACACACACACACACACACACAATCTCACTGCACAGGTACACACATACACACACACACACACACACACAATCACACAATCTCACTGCACAGGTACACACACACACACACACACACACACACACACACACAATCTCACTGCACAGGTACACACATACACACACACACACACACACAATCTTACTGCACAGGTACACACATACACACACACACACACACACAATCTCACTGCACAGGTACACACATACACACACACACACACACAATCACACAATCTCACTGCACAGGTACACACATACACACACACACAATCTCACTGCACAGGTACACACATACACACACACACACACACACACACAATCACACAATCTCACTGCACAGGTACACACATACACACACACACAATCTCACTGCACAGGTACACACATACACACACACACACACAATCACACAATCTCACTGCACAGGTACACACACACACACACACACACACACAATCTCACTGCACAGGTACACACATACACACACACACAATCTCACTGCACAGGTACACACATACACACACACACACACACACAATCACACAATCTCACTGCACAGGTACACACACACACACACACACAATCTCACTGCACAGGTACACACACACACACACACACAATCTCACTGCACAGGTACACACATACACACACACACACAATCTCACTGCACAGGTACACACACACACACACACAATCTCACTGCACAGGTACACACATACACACACACAATCACACAATCTCACTGCACAGGTACACACACACACACACACACACAATCTCACTGCACAGGTACACACATACACACACACACACACAATCACACAATCTCACTGCACAGGTACACACACACACACACACACACACAATCTCACTGCACAGGTACACACATACACACACACACACACAATCTTACTGCACAGGTACACACATACACACACACACACACAATCTCACTGCACAGGTACACACATACACACACACACACACACAATCTCACTGCACAGGTACACACATACACACACACACACAATCTCACTGCACAGGTACACACATACACACACACAATCTCACTGCACAGGTACACACATGCACACACACACACACAATCACACAATCTCACTGCACAGGTACACACACACACACACACACAATCTCACTGCACAGGTACACACACACACACACACACACAATCTCACTGCACAGGTACACACATACACACACACACACAATCTCACTGCACAGGTACACACACACACACACACAATCTCACTGCACAGGTACACACACACAGACACACACACAATCTCACTGCACAGGTACACACATACACACACACACACAATCTCACTGCACAGGTACACACATACACACACACAATCTCACTGCACAGGTACACACATACACACACACAATCTCACTGCACAGGTACACACATACACACACACACAATCTCACTGCACAGGTACACACATACACACACACACACACAATCTCACTGCACAGGTACACACATACACACACACACACACACAATCTCACTGCACAGGTACACACACACACACACACAATCTCACTGCACAGGTACACACACACACACACACACGCAATCTCACTGCACAGGTACACACATACATACACACACACACAATCTCACTGCACAGGTACACACATACACACACACACACACAATCTCACTGCACAGGTACACACACACACACACACACACAATCTCACTGCACAGGTACACACACACACACACACAATCTCACTGCACAGGTACACACATACACACACACACACAATCTCACTGCACAGGTACACACACACACACACACAATCTCACTGCACAGGTACACACACACACACACACACACAATCTCACTGCACAGGTACACACATACACACACACACACAATCTCACTGCACAGGTACACACATACACACACACAATCTCACTGCACAGGTACACACATACACACACACAATCTCACTGCACAGGTACACACATACACACACACACACAATCTCACTGCACAGGTACACACACACACACACACACACAATCTCACTGCACAGGTACACACACACACACACACACACACACACAATCTCACTGCACAGGTACACACATACACACACACACAATCTCACTGCACAGGTACACACACACACACACACACACACACACACAATCTCACTGCACAGGTACACACACACACACACACACACAATCTCACTGCACAGGTACACACACACACACACACACACACACAATCTCACTGCACAGGTACACACATACACACACACACACACACACACACAATCACACAATCTCACTGCACAGGTACACACACACACACACACACACACACACACACAATCTCACTGCCCAGGTACACACA